>NC_090734.1:28130833-28138333 GCF_036898095.1 Palaemon carinicauda | reverse complement strand
TCTCGGGGGAGGATAAGTTCTTCCCTTGGGAGTAGCAACGCCTTCCTTGCTTTAGTGCTCTGGAAGCTGGCAAGTATTGCAGGCCTTTCCCCTTAGATCTCCCTTAGGCTAAGATAAATTTCTTGGCTGCGGGTGATCTGTCACTAAAGCAAGGTTGGCAGGACCCTCTTGTCCCTTCCCCCTCTATCTCCGTAATGGCCTAGCCATTACTGTACTGTACCTTGCCGGCCGGCAGAGCTGGCCGGCAGGGGTCTTACTGTACTGTACGTCGTTCTACTTCTGAACCTAGTATAGGTTGGGATGTGGAATTGACTCAGCCCATTGCCGGCCGGCAGAGCTGCTGGCCGGCAAGGGTCTTATGTTTTCGAGTGCTGCCCGGACCTCTCTTGGTCCCTCATCCATCCCTGCCGGCAGAGCCGGACGGCATGGGTCAAGGAAGCCTGAATTAGTTTCTCCCCTTCCTTATATGCACTCTAACGGTTGCCGGGCTTGGAGGTTGTGTACACTCTTATCCCGGCATCCATTCTATTTTTCTTCTATGTGCAGTACCCGACCCGGCTGCCGGCCTATGAGGCTGGCAGCCGGGCAGGTGTAGTCCTCTGGTTCTTTTGCTGCCGGCTGGCATCGGTCTTGTACCTTTGCCGGCCGGCTTATGTCAGCCCTTGTCTGCCGGTCACCAAGAGTGTGGCCGGCAGCTGGGTACTACCTTGTGTAGTTGCTGGCCGGCAGCCATTGCCGGCCAACACTGGCTGTTACCGGCCGGCAGTTGCTGCCGACCGGCACAGGCATTTGAACCAGAGTGCTGCCGCCCTATAGCTGTTAAGTAGTATACTTTAAAGCTAGTTGTGGTGTGTGCCGGCCGGCAAAGGCATGCCGACACACATCCCCCTATACTGTACTAGTATTCTTCTGTATAGCATATACAGTAAGAGGAAAACTATAGTAAGGGTTTTGGTACAGCACTGTGTCTTCTAACACCATTGTGTTTTCTTGCACACCCCTTTGCTGTTGCCCTCAGAGAGGAAGCTGAGTTCTTCCCTTTCTATTATCCAGGATTTTAGAATCATTGCTTAGGTGTGAGCTCCACCTGTTTCCTCTGGAAACCTTGCATTGGTTACTCTAGAAGAGATAAACCATTTTTTATTTTATTATCTGGAAGGCTGCAACAATGGGTTGTGAGGGAAACACAAGTGTGTGTCTTTCCTTTCTGAATTGTTATGCTATACTATGCATATCCAGTGATACATAGTTCACTTGATACTCATGGAAATTTCTTCTCTTTACAGAAGGACACTCAGAAGTGGGGAAGTGCTTTCTGCAATGTCAGCAGCAAGAACCTCTGCGGACATGAGTTTTGTAGGAGACAGCCAGCATAAGCTGTCTCCAAGGATGATCTCCGGTATTGGGACCCTCAGGTATGTACTGTGTGCACTAACCTGATTAATGAGACATTTAAATAGCTAGGAAGAAGCTTCGTACCTGGGTAAGGGGCTTCCAAAACAACACTTCTGGCACTTATCTTCCAAGTGAGAAGATGAGGGCGTATCCTTTCCCTAAGGCATCAGCTGATGCAGTGATTCCCCAGCCTCAAGAGGAGATCCCCTAAGTTCAGATCCAGGTGGATGCTGAAGTCGCGGTCGCGATGCAAGACATCCAGCTAAATGACAGGATGTCTGATGTGGACGGGTGTCAGGAGGAAGACCTCCTGGCAGAAGCCCAGGATGAAGTTCAAGCCCCTCTACATCGGCCGGTCTCCCAGTAGAGCTGGGACAGGCCCTCTCTTCTATTGTTGGAATGATCCAACAAATGCAGAAGGAGAATCAGGAGAAGGCGGCAGCAATGGAACTGCGAATGCAGTGCCTTGCAGAATCACATGGGCCCCAGAAAAAGCTCAATGTGAAAGACCTTCCCTTGTGCTCAGATGCTAACCCATGGAGGTATGATGAGCACATGCCGATGACGACTGGAAAGATCGTCATCTCGGATAAGCTGGGCTCAGTTCCCCTGGAGGGTGGAATTCTGGCCCAGCAAGGCATCATATCCGGACTGTTATGTCCGGCTGAGGAAGGAACCAGCTTCAAAGGAGGAAACAGAGCCGATGGAGGTCATAGTGATGGACCATGCTAAGGCTCAAGCTCTACTTTCATCCTCGATGAAAGAGAGGGGCTTCTCTAACTCAAAGGTAGCTGCATTGAATAGGAAGCTCCCTACCTTTGTGTCCTCGCCTACTAGAGCCTTCCCCCTTTTACAGAAAGGGTTTCTGGCTGTACTAAAAGCAATCGAGGCCGGCAAGTCTTGCCCCTCCCTAGAGGAGTGTAAACCCTTGTCGCTGGCCCTGCCTATGGACCACAAAGACTGGAAGGACGTCCATCTTACGTTCTCCGTGGGAAAGTTGGAGGCTGATATTGCCGAACGTCAGTTCGGCAAGGACCTCCCTAAGCTGTCTGACTTTCTTTTGCGAAGTGAGTTCGATACAAAAGAAAGACTGACTGCCTCAATGTCTCTTCAGACTACTCTCGAGACGATGGCAAGTGACCCCAAGGTCCATGAAATGTTCATGGTAGTGGCCAAGCCTCATCTGGCCACAGTGACGAAGGACCTTTATTGCTTCGTCAAGGCAAGGAGAGCTTGTAGGGAGTTCGTGTTTACCTCGGCTACGGTGAGGCACGAGCTAAAGAAACTAATCTCCTCCAACATTTGGGGAAAAGACCTTTTTCCCTACCGACTTGGTCAAAGAAGTTATTGATAAAGCCGCCTTGGAGAATAGAAACCTTCTCCAGAAGTGGGGCCTGGCTATCAAAAGAAAGTCTTCCCCGGATAAGGGTCCTCAACCAAAGAGGAAGACTATGAGGACTAGGCTACCGTCTCGGCCAGCCAAGCCTGTTAGACAGCAACAGCAACTGCAATTGCCATTGCCCCCAGTGCCCCAGATCGTGGCACAAACCCCGACCACCTTTCAGTGGGTACCCCAGGCCGTGTCGACACAGTCCACGGCATTCACCCCAGCGTTCGAAGGGCAGTCTACTTCTTTTCAAGCAAAGCCTATAGGGGGAGCAGCCAGAGGCTCGTCTAGACGCCCCTCAAGGGGAAGGGGATTCAGGGGTGGTCGTGGTCAGGAAGGCAAGACCTCAGGACGGCAGTCCAAGTGAGGTGATACTGGTAGGAGGGAGACTTCTGAAATTTCGGGATCGGTGGACCTTCGATCCCTGGGCCCAAAGCCTACTCAAGAATGGACTGGGCGGGAGCTGGTACAGCACTCCACCCCCGTACCTTCGGTTTTTCCAACACTCCACCCCCGTTATGGAGGAGTACGTTCAAGAACTGTTGGAGAAAAAGGGTGAAGCCCATCAATTTCTAAGGGAGGCTGTTTTGTGTTCCCAAGAAAGACTCGGAAAAGCTCAGAGTCATTCTGGACTTGTCGCCACTTAACAAGTTCATAGTGAATTGCAAATTCAAAATGCTAACACTGCAACACATAAGGACCTTACTGCCCAAGAGGGCATATTCCGTCTCTATAGACTTGTCAGACGCCTACTGGCACATTCCAATTAGCCATCGACTCTCCCCCTACCTAGGGTTCAGGCTACAACAAAGACTATACACCTTCAGAGCCATGCCATTCGGGCTAAACATAGCCCCAAGGATTTTTACGAAGCTTGCGAGCGTAGCTCTCAAACAATTTCGCCTAAAGGGAATTCAGGTAGTAGCTTACCTGGACGACTGGTTGGTGTGGGCAGCATCCGAGACAGAATGCTTGCAAGCTTCCAGTCAAGTGATCCAGTTCCTAGAGTACCTAGGCTTCAAGATCAACAGAAAAAGTCTTGACTTTCTCCATCTCAAAAGTTCCAGTGGCTAAGATCCACTGGGACCTTTTGTCACACCGTTTCTCCACCCCGGCGAAGAAAAGGAAGGAGATAGCGGGTTCTGTCAAGAGATTTCAAAATTCCGAAAGGATATCAAGACACGAGCAGGAGAGAGTACTGCGCTCTCTCCAGTTTGCTTCGGTGACAGACCCAGTGCTAAGAGCACAGCTAAAGGATGCAATAGGAGTTTGGAGAAGTTATGCATCAAACGCGTGAAGAGATCTGAGAAGACCAGCCGCTTCGGCTAAGTACTCTTCTCAGGCCTTGGTCCCAAGCCAGACATCTAAAGAAGTCAGGTTCTTCTTCAGCCACCTCCCCCGTCGATGACGATTCACTCAGACGCCTCGAAGGAGGGATGGGGAGGTCACTCTCATCGGAAAAAAGTCCAGGGGACTTGGTCCAGGCTATTCAAGACCTTTCTCATAAAACTTTCTAGAAGCTAGGGCAGTGCTCCTTACCTTAAAAAAAGTCTCCCCGCGTCATTCGTTCCACATAAAGTGGTGATAGACAGCGAGGTAGTTGTGAGATACTTGAATCGACAAGGATCGAGGTCACCACCTCTCAACCAGGTGATGTTGGCCGTCTTCCGATTGGCGGAAAAGAAGAAGTGGTACCTGTCGGCAGTTCACCTTCAAGGAGTCCGCAATGTGACAGCGGACGCTCTATCCAGGTTCACACCGATAGAGTCGGAATGGTCCTTAGACGCAGGATCATTCTCCTTCATTCTGAATCAGTCCCAGAACTGCAGATAGACCTCTTTGCGACGAAAGACAATAAGAAGTTGCCCCTGTACGTGCCCCGTACGAGGACCCCTTAGCGGAAGCAGTGGACGCGATGTCCCTCGACTGGAACAGATGGTCCAAGATTTATCTGTTCCCTCCTCACAACCTTCTGTTGAGGGTCCTCAACAAACTGAGATCCTTCAAAGGGTAGCGGCAATAGTGGCCCACAAGTGGCCGAACAGCGTGTGGTTCCTCCTGGCATTGGAACTGTAGCTAAAGTTTGTACCACTACCAGATCCAGTACTGACCCAGCGAGTCCAGAAGTCAACTGTCTGCGCTTCATCACAGAAAACCCGGACCCTGCAGTTTATGATTTTCTCTCCCTAGCGGTGAGAAAGCGTTTCGGGATTTCGAAAGCCAGTATAGACTTCCTTGAGGAATATAAGTGCAAATCTACTAGAAGTCAATATGAGTCATCTTGGAGAAAATGGGTGGCCTTTTGTCAAGGCGAAGATTCCGCAGGAGGTCTTGACAGACTTCTGCTTATCTTTTTTCCCCACCTCCATGGTCAAGGCTTGGCAGCGAACACGATTTCAGCGTGTAAGTGTGCTTTGACAAGACCCATTCTATATGCCTTCCAGGTCGACCTAGGTAACGAGATCTTTAATAAAGTCCCGAAAGCCTGTGCTAGGCTCAGACCTTCAGCACCTCCAAAGCCCATTTCATGGTCTTTAGACAAGTTCTTCATTTCGCTTCTCTGTTGAGCAATGAAGAATGTGCGTTAAAGGATTTGACACAAAAAGTTATTTTCCTATTTTGCACTCGCGTCCGGGGCCAGGGTTAGTGAGATTGTAGCCTCTCGAGAGAGGCAGGTCGTGTTCAGTTCCTGGATGGGGAAGAACTGAACCTGTTTCTGGATCCTACGTTTCTCGCCAAGAATGAGTTACCCACCAACAGGTGGGGTCCCTGGAGAATCTGCCTCTGAAAGAAGATGCATCTCTATGTCCAGTAGAATGCCTAAAGGTCTATCTTCATAGAACTTCAGACTTCAAGGGTGGTCAACTATTCAGGGGAGAAACATCAGGCTCAAATTTATCTCTGAATCAACTTAGAGCGAAAATCACATATTTTATTCGCAGAGCGGATCCTGACAATACACCCGCAGGTCACGATCCGAGGAAAGTTGCCTCATTCTTAAATTTCTTTAATTGTATGGATTTTGAACATCTCCGTTCATACACTGGCTGGAAGTCTTCCAAAGTGTTCTTTCGCCACTATGCGAAGCAAGTAGAGGAACTAAAAGAGATCTGTGGTAGCAGTGGGTCGCGGTGTTAACCCTACTGTTTAACTCTGCGAGGAACAGTGGTCTTAATTGGGACGATTAATTCCAGGGTGAGTGTGTAGTTACATACTGTACTACAAACTAAGTAAGGGCACTGTGTTGCCCATCCAGACTGTTCCATTTCCGTAGGTGAACCTAGCATAAGTGCAGACATGTGTGCCGAGGGTTTCTAACGCTAATGTCATTGATTTGTAATACAGGCTTTTATGACTTTGATACCTCGGTATCTTAAAAGTGGCATCTAATGTTTTTTCTTTCAGACAAACAAGCTCTGTTTACTATCATACTTATGCTTAAAGTTTTGGGTTATCCTATTTTTATATATATATATATATATATATATATATATATATATATATATATATATATATATATATATATATATATATATATATATATATATATATATATATATATATATATATATATATATATATATATATATATATATATTGTGGTTAACCTGTCTATTTATTGCCTGTCAATAATCTGGTTCTTGAGAACCTTGCGTCTCCTTCACCTGTGTCAATTTATTGGTATAATGGAGCATTCATTCTATGTACCTTATCTGGGATAATTCTAATAGAATTGTTCCTTTATGCAAGCTATGTTGCATTGGTTTTCCTCCTATGCGGATATAAAACCTTTGTCCAATACAAGTATTGTGCGGAAAACTGGTCGATATTTCATATTGACGCAGTGGTCCTTTACAAACTATGTTTTACTTAACCCTGGATAGGTACGGTCCTCGGACACCCCTTTAAGGGTATACTCGGACGCGAACGACCCCGACGCCAAAAAAAATTCTTGAAAAATCAGTTTTTGCAGTAACCTCCTTTTTTCTTTTGCCAAAAAAAACTTCAATGAATGCTTAAAACAACTGTAAAGATAAATACTACTCATCTGCAGAAAAACTATTTATTATAAATATTTTAAAAAATTAAGTAGAAAAAAAAAAGACCTGACATAAAAATTCATAAAAAAAAAGTTTATACATATATACACAAATCCTTTTAGGAATTGATTCTTGAATGTTTAGGACACATCTTGATGTATTTTGGATGAAGTCAGACCCATGGAGGTGAAGATCTGAAATGAGAAAAAAAGGGTAACTTTTTTTGGCCAAAAAAAATTGTCCAAATTTCATGAATTTTTTTGGGTACCCAAATGAAATAGGAAGTGGCTAATTTTTTTAGGGAATAAACATATGTTATCCTAAAATAGAAATATGTAAAAAAATCTTCATTATTTTGTAAATTACATTTATATCAGGGGCCATATTTAAAGGTAATTTTTTGAGTACTTGGAAATTTTGTAAAAAAAATACATATATTTAATATATAATATGATATTTATGCAGGTAAAAATATACCAAAATATCACAAATTCTATAGGGAACAAGAATATATATAGATAGGGCAGCTTACGCTTCGGATATGTCCACAAAATGGCCGCCAACCACACTGACTCAGACTCCCTAATCTGCCACTTGAAATGTAGGAAGGGTATGTCAATTTCAAGGTGTTATTTACTAATCTAATTATTATTGGATATGCATAAAAATTGTATGGTG
>NC_090734.1:28120833-28123333 GCF_036898095.1 Palaemon carinicauda | reverse complement strand
CATCGTTCCTCTTCATCCGCTCTGGACACCTCCAATTTCTGACGTGATGTGAAAGGGCACAACTGGGACACTTATGAAAGGTCTCTTTCCCTTCCTTGTTTTCATTGATGCTTTCTTACATGGGGTATTTTCGGCTGCAGACACCACAGACTGTGAGGCTCTTGCAGTATCCCTTATGGTGCACAAAGCATTGGCAGTTATGATACCTCATTGGTTCATGATTGAAGTCCCCAACGGAGGAAGATTAACCATATCCCAAGCTGTAGGGTTGTAAGTATTGGACCAATGAAGTGAGTGGGGACTTTCTGCAAAGGCAGATCCTTTCTACCCTTTTTGAGCTCAGCAGTCAGTGATTTATTCAAGTGGCATCTTGACTGGGTAATTGCAAATCACCGCTCTCTACAGCTTCTTCTCCGGATCAAAGAAAATAAAGGAGGTTTCTCTCTTGAGAAGACTGATGCTTTCCTTGTTCTTTGCGGTGATGATAATGTCACCCTTGAAGTTGGCTCTAGCTGTGATTTGTAGAGTAGGGTGTGTAACTGCAAATGAATGTACTCTTGCATATAATGGCACTTCTCTAGTTGACAGCAGCTTAAGCTTCGGAAGCCACTCTGGATCTGATAAGGTGGATAGTGTTTCCGGTGATGGTAGGGTGGACAGTGGCTCAGATGGTGGTGATGTGGACATATGCTTCAGCACTGGTGAGGTGAACAGTTAATCTGGTGCTGTGGAGGTGGACCGAGACTTTGCAGCTAGATGAAGAGTGGAAGTTGCTTCAGCAAGAAGCTGAGTCAGGCAGATGTCCCTCTGCCAGATTAAGTGAAGGGGCATTAGTGTTAGGGCTCGGGTCCATTACTGATGTTTCTGTCTGAGGTTTTGAAGTGGCCGGAGGTTGGCTGGAGGATGGTAGAGCAGCAAAAATCCGAACTGGGATGTCTGCAAGAGAATTAATGATCTTTTCCATCTTCTTAGCAGCATGGGGTCTCACTGGGGTAGATGAGGAGGTAGGAACAGAAACAGGGATAGAAACAGTAGTAAGTACTCCGGGTGTGGCCGAAGGCATGGAAGGCCAATGGTCAGGAGCAGGAGAGGTGGAAGGATGGGTAACGGATTTCGGATGTTTAGAGCTGGAAGGATTATCAAGAGTCTTCAACAGCTTCTCCAAAGTGCCTGGAGAATGGATCGCTGGACGTTGTATGGGAGATTTGTATGTTGGTACGGTCATCTTGTACATTGAAGGCACCATATTTCCTCCGGTCATAATTAAGTTCACAAGATCATGGTAGAAGTTGCAGTGGTCACATCTACACCATATCCAAAGGTAAATAACATATAGGGAGGATTACTTTTCAATGCACAGCTCATGGGAAAGGGCAAAGGCAGAGATAAAGGTAGGCTGGCTGTGGTAATAGCGATCTTGACACTGTTTGCAAGGTTTTCTTTCCATGTGACATTATTCTGGACAGGGAAAAGCAAGTGATGGGATAAAAAAGCAAAACCACAATAGTGTAAAAGCTTGGATGCATGTGCGGAACACTTTTCTTTCAGCCCAGAGATTACTTCTTCTTTTAAGAGTATCCCTTCTAACCCTATACCTTTTAGCTAACCCAGATCTAGTCACGTGTTTTTTTTTTTTTTTTTTTTTTTTTTTTTTATACATGCGTACTATTACTTTCTACTATTGATTCTATGTGTATCTGTACAAAAAAAAATCTATATTCGTCCTTTAACAAACAATTATCAAATTTGTCACCTTGTGTGCATACCCTACACATTCGTTTATAAAAGTAAATTTCAATAAATATTTTTTTTCACTGTATTTTTCTTTAGTTTCAGTTTTATGTATGAGGCACATCACTCCTTATTCTTGAATATAAAGTAACATACACCACACACACAGTGTCCAAGGTAACATTACCATTTTTCCAAAATCCAACAGAAATTGAAATTAGACTTAAGATTTCGGGCTTTTGTCCATTATATTTTTTTTTTCCCATCGAGGGATGAATAAAACTTAACCAAATATTATTTTTTCTCTAAGTAAAATATAAAAAAGTATCATGAATATTTTACGACCCCTCGAGCAGCAGTGTCCACGTTGAAAAGTATATTATATTTCCGTCACAGTTATGAATTGTAAGTATACAAACTGACCTTACGATTCTGGTTACTAATATCCTTGTAAGTTAAAAATTTCTTGTAATATTTACAAAAACCCCTCCTTGGAAGGTTTAGACGTATAAGCCTGATAACATTTTCATGGTAACACGGTGCATTTAGATGCTCTTAAATTATCTTTTACCTGGACAGCAATACTTATAAAGTACCATTTACCAAAAGACCTCCATAGTAACAATCATTCACAACTTTCCATCTTCTTGGTAACGACTGTAATGAAGTTATGAACATTATTTATAATATAGATAGAATAAAATGATTAAGAATTATGATTTTCTTCTATCAGCTAATGTCACTCATTCATAAACCTGTAAAAACAAAT
>NC_090734.1:28113333-28115833 GCF_036898095.1 Palaemon carinicauda | reverse complement strand
TATGCATATATATATTAGTATATATATATATATATATATATATATATATATATATATATATATATATAATATATATAATATCTAAATAGATAGATAGATAGATAGATAGATAGATAGATAGATAGATATAGATATAGATATAGATATAGATATGTTTTGGGCTCTGCATGTATTGCCTTCTGATGAAAAAAGAAATGTAGAAACCAGAAGTTCGAGGGTAGAGCAGGTTCTTCATTATATGGACAATGTGGTAACGCTCTTGACTGGTGAACGCCGGACTGGGGGTTCGAGTTCCACTCAAACTCGTAAGTTTTTTCGTCCCTGTAACCTCACTATCCTGGTGAGCTATGGATGGGGGATTTCAGGCAGCCTACAGGTCTACCTGTTGGGTCATCAGCAACCAGTGCTTGGACTTTCTTGGTCTTAGCTTGGATGGAGAGGTGGCTTGTGCGCTGATCATATGCATGTATGGTCAGTTTCTCGGGCATTGTCCTGATTGGTATAACAATATCTTTATTCATTGCCTATATCATTCATGAGCAACCTTTATACCTTTAAGAATCTTCTGAAATCTTATCAAGCACACTTGATCCTTTTTTTCAGATGAGTCAATGGTTTTATTCAAACGACATGCTGCATTCAAATATATGCAGCTGCATTACCAAAGCAATGTGCACGTCCTGTATATAAAATTGAGTTTGCAAAAGCATAATATATCCTGAATTATATTCCATATTTTAGGAAAGACGACAGAAAAACAGGGAAACTCAAACTCAAACACCAACACCAGTGTCATTTGAAGTTAGCGGAGAGTGTGCTGGATGTAACAAAAGAATTTTTTTTTTTTTTTTTTTTTTTTTTTTTTTTTTTTTTTTTTTTAAGACATTGATTTAGCTAAAATATTATTCGAACGTAAAATTGACAGGGCTTCCAGAGCATGCTAGGAGAGGTAATGTAAAACTTCGTCTAAGAGATCAAATATCGTTTTGTAAGAATGATAAATATCATGTTCTTAGTTTGCGGGATAATCGCTAAATGACTATGTGTTTTATATACTACTCAGCAAAGACGAGTTAAGTCCGACGAAAAAATCAAAATAATAATAATTACATTACTAAATACATCATGAACCCTGAAATGACAGGTGAATATATAGTAAGTATGGGAGGTATTGATCGAGCTGATTATTATTGTCAGTCATATGCTTTCAAACACAAGTTTTAGAATAGGAGGAAATTATACTTTTACCATCTGGAAGTGTATATCGTAAACTTTAATATTTATAAAACCCATATGCTAGACACAAATAGTTAAACAATTGGTCTTATTAACTTTCGAAAGAAGCTTTGCGAACATCTAGTGGGAAACATTAGAAATACAATCTTTAGAAAATCTCCCTGACTAGTGAAAAAAGTGTACATAAGAATTTCAATGGAAACATGCTTATAATCAACAAGATACCAAATAATATGTTTCGAGATTGCTCTCTTTGTAGTGACCACCGAGGACCTGTTGGTCGTAAATAAAGTGACTACTATTGTGAGACTTGCCATTTTCAGCCATCATTGTATCTACAAAATGCTTCAAAGCGTAACACTTAAAAGTTAATTACAAAGGGAAATCTGAGTAAAGTAATAGATTAAAATTGCTAATTCCCAATGTACTACCTGCAGTAAATGTTATTGAAATTATAAAATAGATATATTAACTTCTATGGGTATGATTTTACTATTTTTGTATAAAAATACATGTCACGTTGTAAAGAAGTTATATTCATAGAAATATTACATTTTCTGGTACTCATATGCTTTTATCTAAATTCTACTCGTATTAATGTGCCAGAATGATTTTATTATTCTTTTATAGGTTTTTATGCAATATGTTGTGTTGTATGTCCAAAATAAATTATGTGAGTAACTAAACATCCTGAGGTAAAAAGAAGTAATGAAAGTGGAATAAAAAAATAAAATGTTAACTAAATTAATCAGGATATGATGTACATATCATGAAATACAAGTGCCTTTTTGACTCGATAATATGTCAGGATATAGAATAAGATACGATTAAAAACATGATATATATATATATAGATATATATATATATATATATATATATATATATTATATATATATATATATATATATATATATATATATACATATATATATATATATATATATATATATATATATATATATATATATATATATATATATATATACATATATATATATATATATATATATATATATATATATATATATATATATATATATATATATATATATATATATATATATATATGTATATATATATATATATATATATATATATATATATATATATATATATATATATATATATATATATATATATATATATATGTATATATATATATATATATATATATATATATATATATATGTATATATATATATATATATATATATATATATATATATATATATATATATATATATATATATATATATATATATA
>NC_090734.1:28093333-28105833 GCF_036898095.1 Palaemon carinicauda | reverse complement strand
ATTTTATCTAATAACCCTATATTATTAAAAAATTATCAATTTGCATAAATATTTTGAAATAGTTTTCTTGCTCCTTCTCATTAAAAAGGTTAATTACATTTATTGAAACATTTTTTTTTATTAGATTGTTAAAAGCAAGAGATTCGTAATTTCTTGCATGAGATCCCTGTTTAACAATCGAAATGTTTTGATTAATCAACACTAGGTGCAATATTTTTTTATAACTTTATTGTAATTTCTTATACTCTAAAAGTCTTATAATTCTTATAACGAGTTTAAATATTATTACCATAGATTTCAATTCCTATATAATCTGCTTTAATTTGTATATTGCTATATCAAACATAAGTCGCATTTACTTTTTTTAAACTTGTTATCATATTGGAATTATAGATGATACTGACATTTTAATTAACTTAAGATAATGTTATTCATATGTTTTTCCTACAATTCAGTTTTTTACTTTTTCCTTGTTTAATAATGTATAGCTTTCATCGAATATGATAGAGTGATATATACCTTTTCTCTTCTCTGGTATCCTGGAATTTAAACTTCCGTGAAGAAAACTGTACAAGAAATTATTTTAACAAGGATTTTAACAATGCAATGTGCGTAGGATCACACTCACATAGGTATCTTAGAGACTTAGTACAAGATACTATCTATTCTTAACTGATACTTTTGCATTAAAGAATGAAAGTAAATATGTATATCCTTTTGGTTTTTATGTATCGAAAAAGCATAAAATTAACTTTGATTCGGAGACTTCTGTCATAAGGATAGTGCTTTCGGAAAATAATGAAGTTGACAAAAAATAGCATAAGCAAAGAAAATTAACTAAAAATTACTTCAATCAATGAAATATTTCATCAATTAAATTTCAAATTATAACACGTATAATTGCACACCTTTCATAATACACACACACACACACACACACACCAAGGCACTTCCCCCAATATTGGGGGATAGCCGACATCAACAATGAAACAAAACAAAAAAGGGGACCTCTACTCTCTACGTTCCTCCAGCCTGAAAAGGGACTCAACCGAGTTCAGCTGGTACTGCTAGGGTGCCACAGCCCACCCTCCCACATTATCCACCACAGATAAGGCTTCATAAGGCTGAATCACCTACTGCTGCTACCTCCGCGGTCATCTAAGGCATCGGAGGCAGCAGCAGGGCCTACCGGAACTGCGTCACAATCGTTCGCCATTCATTCCTATGTCTAGCACGCTCTCTTGCCTCTCTCACATCTATCCACCTATCACCCAGAGCTTTCTTCACTCCATCCATCCACCCAAACCTTGGCCTTCCTCTTGTAATTCTCCCATCAACTCTTGCATTCATCACCTTCTTTAGCAGACAGCCATTTTCCATTCTCTCAACATGGCCAAACCACCTCAACACATTTATATCCACTCTAACCGCTAACTCATTTCTTACACCCGTTCTCTCCCTCACCACTTCGTTCCTAACCCTATCTACTCGAGATACACCAGCCATACTCCTTAGACACTTCATCGCAACACATTCAATTTCTGTCTCTCCATGCTTTCATTCCCAATAACTCCGATCTATACATCACAGTTGGTTCAATCACTTTTTCATATAAAACTCTTTTTACATTCATGCCCAACCCTCTATTTTTTACTACTCCCTTAACTGCCCCCAACACTTTGCAACCTTCATTCACTCTCTGACGTACATCGGCTTCCACTCCACCATTTGCTGCAACAACAGACCCCAAGTACTTAAACTGATCCACTTCCTCAAGTAACTCTCCATTCAATATGACATTCAACCTTGCACCACCTTCCCTTCTCGTACATCTCATAACCTTACTCTTACCGACATTAACTCTCAACTTCCTTCTCTCACACACTCTTCCAAATTCTGTCACTAATCGGCCAAGCTTCTCTTCTGTGTCTGCAACCAGTACAGTATCATCCGCAAACAGCAACTGATTTACCTCTCATTCATGGTCATTCTCGTCTACCAGTTTTAATCCTCGTCCAAGCACTCGAGAATTCACTTCTCTCACCACTCCATCAACATACAAGTTAAACAACCACGGTGACATCACACATCCCTGTCTCAGCCCCACTCTCGCCGGAAACCAACCACTCACTTCATTTCTTATCCTAACACATGCTTTACTACCTTTGTAGAAAATTTTCACTGCTTGCAACAAGTTTCCACCAACTCCATATAACCCCATCAACTTCCGCATTGCTTCTCTATCAACTCTATCATATGCTTTCTCCAGATCCATAAACGCAACATACACCTCCTTACCTTTTGCTAAATATTTCTCGCATATCTGCCTTACTGTAAAAATCTGATTCATACAACCCCTACCTCTTCTAAAACCACCCCGCATTTCTAAGATTGCATTCTCTGTTTTATCGTTGATCCTATTAATTATTACTGTACCATACACTTTTCCAACTACGTTTAACAAACTAATACCTCTTGAATTACAACACTCATGCATATCTCCCTTACCCTTATATAGTGGTACAGTACATGCACAAACCCAATCTACTGGTACCATTGACAACACAAAACACATATTAAACAATCTCACCAACCATTCAAGTACAGTCACACCCCCTTCCTTCAACATCTCAGCTCTCACACCATCCATACCAGACGCTTTTCCTACTCTCGTGTCATCTAGTGCTCTCCTCACTTCATCTATTGTAATCTCTCTCTCATTCTCATCTCCCATCACTGGCACCTCAACACCTGCAACAGAAATTATATCTGCCTCCCTATTATCCTCAATATTCAGTAAACTTTCAAAATATTCCGCCCATCTTTTCCTTACCTCCTCTCTTTTAAACAAACTCCCATTTCCATCTTTCACTGTCTCTTCAATTCTTGAGCCAGCCTTCCTTACTCTCTTCACTTCTTTCCAAAACTTCTTCTTATTCTCTTCATATTAATGACCCAGTCCCTGACCCCACCTAAGGTCAGCTGTCCTCTTTGCCTCACTTTCCTTGCACTTTACTTCCACATTTTTATCTTTATATTTTTCATACTTCTCTACACTATTACTCTGCAGCCATTCTTCAAAAGCCCTCTTTTTCTCTTCCACTTTTACCTTCACTCATTCATTCCACCATTTACTGCCCTTCTTCATGCTGCCTCCAACAACCTTCTTGCCACATACATCACTTGCAATCCCAACAAAATTTTCTTTTACTAACTTTCACTCCTCCTCTAAATTGCCAGTTTCTCTTACTTTCACTGAGTCATATGTCATTTTCAACCTTTCATAATATTTACTTTTTACCCCCGGTTTTATTAGCTCTTCAACCCTCACTAGCTCCCTTTTACATTCACCTACTCTGTTCCCCCACTCTTTTGCTACAACTAATTTTCCTTACACCAAAAAATGATCAGACATACCGTTAGCCATACCCCTAAAAACATGCACGTCTTTCAATCTTCCAAACATTCTTTTAGTTATCAACACATAATCCATTAATGCCCTTTCTACTACTCTTCCATTTGCCACTCTTACCCATGTATACTTATTTTTTATCTTTCTTTTTGAGAAATCTATTACTTATCACCATCTCTTGCTCAACACACCTTTCATAATAGAGATAATTAAAGGGAAAAACTCGTATTCCGTATAAAAAGTAGGTTCGAAAACCACATTCAATTTAATGAAACCGATAGTGTAATCTTTTTTTTTCTTTTTTTACCTTAAAATTAAGTATCGGTTTTTCTCACGGCACTTAATACTACCCTGGACATATTCCTTATCTCCTTTTGTCGCAGGAACAGTACACTGAGGAGTAACCCTACCAACCAAGACAACTCTACCGATCAAGGCACTACCAACGAAGACAGCTTTGATCAGCGAGAGGACCGCCCGGCTAGTCTGCATATCCTCTCAGAAAGCGTTCCCACCAATCTTCACCCATGAGTGAATGGGACGTCAGTGAGACTGAACTACAGCCGCTCTTGGTGAGCGGCTTAGCCAATGATGATCCTACATTCTATCACCGTCACTATTTACTATGCCCACGATGCTTGAGGCAGCCAATGTGAGTTTGTCGCCTCTCTGCCTAAGCTAGAATTTCCATAAATAAGGAAGTAGCTAGAATTATTTCCACTACTCTAGCCTGACGAAGGGAGACAGCTCTCCCATAACACGTAGCTTGTTCCCTGTATTATTTTACACGACTTGTATATTTTACATATCTCGCAAACTTTACATTAAAACCTAGATTTGTCAAGCATTCCTGAATTTGACATCCCACCACGAGGGATGACTTT
This sequence comes from Palaemon carinicauda, assembly GCF_036898095.1. Classification (NCBI taxonomy): domain Eukaryota; kingdom Metazoa; phylum Arthropoda; class Malacostraca; order Decapoda; family Palaemonidae; genus Palaemon; species Palaemon carinicauda. Next base: position 28,101,537 of record NC_090734.1, on the reverse strand, counting down.
TGGCCAGATACTGGTTGTGTGTAAGAATCCTGAAAAGAAGATAAAAAGAGTATAAGATCAATACAACTGAGGCAGCTAATATTTTTGACAAAATTTGACTGGAAGAAGGTCTACTACCAAATATATTATTATTGTTATTATATCAACTAAGCTATAACTATCATTGTAAATGTACGATGCTATAAAGACAAAAGCTAAAAAAAAAGATCAATAAATAAATGAAGTAACGAAATAGATAAACACAAGAGAACTGATGAATAGGTAATGTAAAACATTACCATACGAGTAAATCAGTAGATTTCTACTATTCTGGGTAAATAGCACTGACTTAGTAACCAGTTAACTCAGTTTCTCGCTGCAAGATGGTAGGCTTTTGTGGTTGTTGCATCGGGAACAGTTGAGGGTTTGAAAAAAAAATAAACAATCCTTTCTTTCCAAAGAAAATATATCTAATATTACCATAACAATATGAAACACTAAACCTCTCGTTAGTTGGCTGACGTTACAAACTCCTAGTTTCTTCCAGCATTGCCTGACTCATCAGTGTTTGCATCAGATAATGGTCGCTCCATACCACAAACAGTAGCGTGAGGACATCCTCAAAGCAGAAATCATGATATGGTTAATTTTCTCCTAGATAAAATCCCTATCTCTTCATAGACACCCTGCTTTCTTCGGCATACTCCCAGATACAATCCCTATCACGTCGTACACACCCTTCTTTCTTCGGTATATTTAAAATCTTAATAATATCCACAGACATAAAAACCTTTGACCTTTATTTCATAAAAAAAGATATATTAGTTAAATATTTGTTAGAAACCCCCTTTTTTCTAGAACCAACTGTGAGAATGTAATTTTGCAAACACGCAATGGGTTGAAGTACAACATATTCTGAAAAGCATATTTTCAAAAACTTTTGTTAGAATTGATAATTACCCATTATCCAATTATCCAATCCTTACTTGAAACATAAATTACTTAAAGAAATTCTTACTGTTTCTTTAACCATTTTCTTATTTATTAGTAACTTTGCTGAACACTAGAAATTCTTCGGGCATTTTCTGAGCAAGTCACTATTACTCATCCCTAAAGTCATCATTAAAGTCCTCAAAAGGGCACAATCTGACAATGAAATTGAAATTACAAAATTAAATAACGGTAAAGAATGTGTAGCAATCACTCAAAAATACGAGGGAGATGAATAATGTTTCAAGAATCTATAATCCATTTCAGAAGTAATGGAGCCTTGGTTTTATGAAATAGCTATTAACCAAACAGAGGGATAAACATGACTTATTAGCATCGCCTGTCCATTATCGTCCAGGAATTTATGGCACTTTAGAGTTATGTACTGCCAAAGAGGAGCTGGTGAGAGAGTAGATAATTGGACACACAATGGGAACTATGACGTTACGTGCTAATATAAATCCACCCATAACTTTTCCTTTTCTCTCTCTCTCTCTCTCTCTCTCTCTCTCTCTCTCTCTCTCTCTCTCTCTCTCTCTCTCTCTCTCTCTCTCTTTGGTTTTCGGTCATGATATCATCTTGATATAATCCCTGTAAGTGTTTATATTTTATTTACAATGCAGGTAAAATATTGATGATGAGTATAAGGAGATAATTAAATAAACGCAAATATTCACACACACAAAGACACATGCACACACACACACACACACACACACACACACATATATATATATATATATATATATATATATATATATATATATATATATATATATATATATATATATATATATATATATATATATATATATATATATATATATATGTATATGTGTGTGTGTGTGTGCTTGTGTGTGTCTGTTTTTTGTGCGTTCGTAAATACACGTGTGCCTAAATACTTACGAGCGATAAGGTTCTTTATAGAAATTTGTGAAAAGGTTAATACAGCCCAAGACAGAAAAGGTATATATGATGTGTTGAGGGCTAAACATTATTAAAATACTCATGGTCATCACTAAAAAAAAAAATTCTGTCGATATTGATTATGATGGGGTCCACACCTTCATGTATATAATCAATGGACCAATATTTTTCTTTGTTTGATCTGGTTCTGTTTACACATTTTCCCAAACCTATTTACTGGCATAAAGTTTGGCTTTTTCTTGCCTTATCTGTAGCAGTCATGGCTCAATAGTAATATGAAATGCATGATATTAACATATTAGTACATATTCATGGTAAAAGTAATAGATGAAAACAATAGTTGTAGTAATAATAATGATATAGGGTGAAGTATCAGATAATAATAAAATACTTTTTTTTTTCTTATTGCATCTGATGTAACCGTATTTTTCGTTTTATGGCAGCAGCATGTTCCACAATAACAGTAACTGGATAATCAACTATAGCCTTCCAGCAATTATGAAACTGATAAGCCCTTAAAATTTAAACAATTCCACTTATTGTAAGATATAGCAATAGATACTCAGTAACAAAATTCATGTCTTACCTTTAGACGTCAACCATTGCAAGGAAGAATGCACATACTGCTACATGAATCCCCACACTAGCTTGATGGCATTAATTTCATAACTCATAGGTGGCTGACGGTTGACAGTAGCAAAAAAATGTGTGAGTAGGCTATTGCTTGCGGCGGTAGCTTCCCTGTGACTAATATTTACTTTTTAAATGATACAGGCACAGGAGTGCCATTTTTGGTAGATAAGGGTGCTTTCGGATCTCTTCAGCCAAGGCCTCTCTCCAGCACACGACAAAGTCTGTCTAAGTCTGCAGTCATCTGCCTGGTAGCTATCAACGGATCGGCAATACCCACCCAAGGGTATGAAACTCTCACATTATTGTTTGTAAGGGCCAAATTTATTTGGATGTTTCTTGTTGCTGACGTCACATTAACAATCTTGGTGCACACTTCCTATTACCCTTTTACCTCCTGGTTATTGTAGCTCACCAATGGTTAGTCAACATGGATTCGTACTCCTCAAAGCCCCTCCAACCCAGCCCCGCTGTTCTCGCTCTCCCTTTTAGCTCACCCACGGATACCTATGCCCAGCTCCTCACGTCATACCTGGAAGTTTTCCATCCAGAATTTAGTCATATGCCAACGGTTCATGCAAACACGGTATTTATCACCATACACCATGGCTCTTAGTGTTCTACAGCTACAGACGTCTGACACTAGATCATTTATAAATCCGCTTAACAAATGTTTGCCGAGATAGAGGGAAGGATATCATTCATGGATTTTCTCATTCTTCCCGCTGATTTACTACATAGCTACTGAAAACAAAGTTCATTTGGCATGACAATACTAAGGATGCTAATTATTAAGTCCATGCCTGCGTTTCATGCCAGGTATCAAGATTCCATCGACACACAGATTCAGGAGTGGCCACCTTTCGTCAACCTCATCGGAAGTTTATCTACATTCATGTAGATGTAGTTCCCTTACCCACATTACAGGGAAATCATTACCTGTTTACCGTCATCGACCGGTCCAATTGTTGGCCTTACGCCAATCCCATTGAAACTCCAGCATCTACCTTATTCTAAGGATGGATAGTGAGATTTAGTATCCCAGAGCATATTACATCCAATAGGGGTACTACTTTAAACTTTCCATTGTGGATATCATTAACGAAATTCTTTAGTATCACCCTCCATCAGACACCAGCATACAACCCTGCTGCCAACGGTATTGTGGAATATTTTCACTGTACCATCAAAGCCACTGGTAGGAGTCCACCTGGTTTATCCATCTCCTTTGGATCCTCTTGAGATTAAAAACCCCTCCTCAAGATACCCTGAATGTCTTGGCAGCTGAAATGGTGTGTGGGGACTCGTTAGTCGTCTCTACTTAATTTTTTCTGTCTGCAATCTCCAATGCCCACCTCTCATTTTGGGAAAATTTAATCCATGCCATCAGACTTACAAGCCCCAGCTGAGCAACGCATGCTAACATATCTGCACTCGGCAACATAAGTTTTCCTGCGCAAAAACACTAAAAAGCTACATTTAAAAGCCCCTTAAAAAGTCCTTTCCTTGTGATTCAAGGTATGACTAAAGTATTCCTCCTCAACATGTGTGAGAACGAAGAAAGGGTCATCATTGATTGCCAAAAACCTGCATATATCCTACCAGATGACTTGCCAACAACATGCCTCTAAAGAGCTGGAGACTCTATTTCACACGTATTTCTTTGTTTAGGAGGGGACCAACATACCGCACTCGTATCACGCACGCTCGTTCACTGTAATGGTATTTCTGTTTTTTTTTTTTTTTATAATGTTGTTATCGCTCACCTCTCGCACTGATATCTTGTTAAGGCCTGTATATTGTTGTTTCAATTAGTTTGAATTTATTTTTTGTTCTTAACTTGAATGAGTTATATACAAATATACACACACACACACAGACACACACACATTTTATATATATATATATATGTATATATATATATATATATATATATATATATATATATATATATATATATATATATATATATATATATATATATATATATATATATATATATATATATATATATATATATATATATATATATATATATATGTGTGTGTGTGTGTGTGTGTGTGTCTGTGCTTGTGTGTATGCCTGTATATATATATATATATATATATATATATATATATATATATATATATATATATATATATATATATATATATATATATATATATATATATATATATATATATAAATATATATATATGTATATATATATATATATATATATATATATATATATATATATATATATATATATATATATATATATATATAGATTTATATATAGATATAATTATTATCTTGGCAAGAAGGCGTGGGAACTAATGTAAAGCAATGCCATTATATTGTATGAACGTGTATGAAACACGTGCGGTACAGTACTCCAATATTTGTTTACTCAGAAGGCCAAAACATTGAAGTTGTTGAAGTCATTATTATCTTTTTATTGATTCAAAAATTCATGACACGGTAAATCTCTTTTTGAATACAATTAAAATAAGGATATTTATAGAAATTCATTGACTTTCTCTTTAATTACTGTTTTAAGTTGAAACATGACTAATTCAAAGAAAATTTATCAGTGGATAATTGCATAGGAATTGACAAACAATAATACATTTCCCACTTATGGTTCTATTTGTTTTTTTTATCAAGTCTCTTACATCATTATCAATCAGTAAAAAATAATATTCATGGTGTTAGTCTAGAAAATAGTTGATTCATATCAAAGACCAATATAACAGATATGCTAGCAAAAGAGAAAAAAAAAATTATTTTGGCATTACTTACTCCTCTTCAATGTATCGGTACAGCAGGCAAAACATTTTACTTAATCATATTATCATATTTATTTTTTCTATTATGAAAAAAATGTATGAAGATTTATCATAATTTACACATGTATTCTGCCGAATGTTGTTTCTCACACTCTAAGGCTCCTGTTATTAGCAAGTAGCTTAGAATTAAAGCAGATATGTTCATTGCTAATACCCCCTATTACGATGGAGGAATGATCGCCTTATTTCTCTCATCACAGCAAAATGCTGAGTATCTTTAAATGGTAATGGATACACAAGTTATTGCCTATTATTTCCCTCTCTCTGTTGGAAAGCGATAAAAAACCTATTGAAAAAAAATTATTTCTACATTTATTGAGCTAAGGTTATTATGCGAGTCTTAAAACTATATTTGTTACAATTATTTCTCAAAGATTGATATGGAAGTCTACGAGGTATTCCGTAAGGACAATGGATTTGGCAAAAAACATTAACTTTTCAGCAAATGAATTAGGAGATGTTTATATCGAAAGATTTACCTGGCCTTGATACTAATAGATATGTATTTTCTTCAATTTACAGCTAATACATATTTTTTCTAATGCAAGTATTTTTTTTTTTCAATACATGTATCTGTATATCAAATACCTCCTTATTTGGATGGGATTGAAGATACCATCCTTATATGGAACTACATCAATGAATTTCCTTATTGAATGGCAATTGTATGACGGTAATGATATAGTTCAAAAAGTGCTATAGCGTGATACGAAGAAATTAATGCTGAATTATAAGGAATAATTCCTAGACAAAAATTATAAAAAAAACAATGGCGATTTTAGACCATAGAGACCCAAAACACTACCAATAACTTTAATTGCATGTATCTGAAAGATATGGCTGATGAGCCTAAAAATTCAGTTCAATAGTAAATCGAATGTTTCTCGGTTTGTCCGGGTATGTTTGTTTGTTTGACGATAGTGGATTTAATAGACGAATTGAATCCGAAATATGCACGAAATAAAATTTATTTTCCTCCTATACAAAAATACAAATCTCTTCAATTCAATCAATGAAAGATATAAAAGAAAAAAGATATTTATGGTTATTTTTGCTGACAAAATATGAAGAATACGAGTAATAAACCCAGAATAGTTTGAAGCATTTACACACCGGAGAAAAGTATCATAACAAAATACAACCAATTATTTCGGCAATCTTTTAGCGAGTATATTTATTGGTGGATGCACCCAATTAGCAAAAAAGAAAAAAAAGTCGAATACACCAGTTTGGATATTTGTTTCCCAACAGAATTCATATTGTTTTCACGTTACAAGCTATTGGGGGACAGTAGAGGCCAACCAAGCTACATATTGAAGTCCCTGTCTCTGCAGACTTTACTATCCAAAAGGGGAGGGTGGTTCCTTGAACCCCCCCCCCCACACCACCACATGTCTTCCCAGTTACTATGGAAAATATTGACGAAATAATGACATTGAAGAATTAGATAAGGAGATGCTTCAGAAAAAAAAAAAAAAAAAAAAAAAAAAAAACGTTTCTAGGTATGATTGACAAACAGATCATGTATTTTATTGTACAATTTTACTGAGACGGTTAATATTGAGGAGCCACTCTTCTTTTAATGGTGCCAACTTTCATTGGTATTTTGACATTTTAATAATATTTTCGGCTAACGACCATCATTATTTGATATATATTAACTCAGATTCTCTAGATAGTGAGCAAATTAGAAACCCTGATATTCCAGATCCCACCAACTCTGTCCTCTCATCAGAAGGAGGCAGGAGGCCCTGGGGACCAATCTGGCAAAAAAATTACTGATCTGGCTCTTAATAATTAACATGGCAGCAGTTTGATTGCGTAGCTTTGTAATTATATAAACTGATATTTGTCACGTAAGTCATGTGTGTCTATGATATTATGTCTTTATATGGATTTTGTTTATTTTGATCATGAAGCATTCGCACACTCAAAATTTTCTGACAAGAACAGAGTGTCAGCCATATCCTTATTTGCAAGTTTACGGAGAAAAAACGATCATATAAGATTCTGTAAGTAGCAAAATATAAGTGAAACTTTACATACCATAATCAGCTTTGGTAGGGCTACACATCTATGCCAAGGTATTTGATGTTCTTGAAGAAACATGACTATTATTACATGGGTATAGTTGCCTGATTTTGGTACGTTGAACAAGTCTCAATGACGTTTTCGGGAAATAGAAGGTTTTTTGTTTGCTTATCTCATCGAGAGAAAGATATTTCGCTCATTTTCATTTGCCTGAAATTTTGTATCCAAAATTATGTCTAGTTGGAATGACCCATTCAATACTTAATAGAAGATATATATATATATATATATATATATATATATATATATATATATATATATATATATATATATATATATATATATATATATATATATATATATATATATATATATATATATATATATATATATATTTTAAAAAATTTTCTCGCTTAAGAATGGGTGATTTCATGAGTTTCAGTTGCACTTATTATCTCATGATTTTCCTTATAATAAACAAAGAATTTATACTTACCAGTTCCACAATATTTAAGTTTAGAGAAATATATATATATATATATAATATATATATATATATATATATATATATATATATATATATATATATATATATATATATATATATATATATATATATATATATATATATATATGTCTTATTTATAACTGTAATCGAACAGTTTAACATGTTTTTTCAAAAAGGCCCATAAAAGAAACACAGGAAATATGAATAAATCACACTATATTTCGGTCAATAAACATCGACCCTCTTCAGGATGTGAAGTAAAAGTGAGGAATACAGTGGAGAGTGACGGTTTATATATGAAAGCA
>NC_090734.1:28073333-28085833 GCF_036898095.1 Palaemon carinicauda | reverse complement strand
GTAGACTCGCAGCATCACGTTGGCCCCAGAAGCGACTCAACGTGAAGGATCTTCCTTTGTGCTCGGATACCAATCCTTGGAGGTATGCCTAACACATGCTAATGACAACCGGGAAGATTGTAATGTCGGAGAAGTTGGGCTCAATTCCCCTGGAAGATGTGGAATTTTGGCCCAACAAAGACTCCTACCCGGACTGCTATGTCCGTCTTAGGAAGGAGCCAGCCTCAAAGGAGGACACAGAGCCGAAGGAGGTCATAGTCCTTGACCATAGTAAAGCACAGGCGTTACTAGCGAGCTCGATGAAAGAGAGGGGCTTCACGAACTCAAAGGTACCAGTCTTAAATAAGAAGCTTCCCTCCTTTGTGGCCTATCCAACCAGAGCCTTTCCGTTCATGGAAAAGGGATGTAAGGCAGCCTTGAAGGCAGCGGAGGCAGGGAAACCATGCCCCTCCTTGGAGAAATGCAAGCCATTATCCCTGACCTTACCCTTGGACCAAAAAGACTGGAAGGACGTTCACCTTACCTTCTCAGTCGAGAAGCTGGAAGCTGAAATTGCCGAACGTCAGTTTGTTGAGGAACTTCCAAAGCTGTCAGAATCTTTCTTGCGCAGAGAGCAAGAGATGAAAGAAAGACTTGCGGCATCGATGTCGCTGCAAACGACATTGGAAACGATGGCAAGTGACCCCAAGAACCAGGACATGTTCATGGTAGTGGCCAAATCCATCTGGCAACAGTTACGAAGAATCTCTATAGCTTTATTAAAGCTAGGAGAGCCTGTAGAGAGTTTGTGTTTGTCTCGGCTGCGGTGAGGCACGAGCCGAGGAAGCTGATCTCCTCTTGCATCTGGGGTAAGGACCTCTTCCCCAACAAAGTGGTTAAAGAGGTAGTAGACAAGGCCGCCATGGAGAATAGGATCCTTCTCAAAAAGTGGGGCTTAAATCTTAAGAGAAAGTCTTCTCCGGATGAGCGTCCCCAACCCAAGAAGAAGACAAAAAGGCCTAGGCTATCCTTTCGGCCGGTTAAGCCCTACCGACAGCAACAACAGCAACTCCCTGCAACCGCTGTGGCTCAGATAGTGGCACAACCTCCAACCACGTACCGGTTGGTACCTCAACAAGTGGTGACACAGTCGCCGGTTTTTAACCGAGCTTTTGAAAGGCAGACTTCTTCCTTTCGCTCAAATGCTAAAGGAACAGGCAGAGGTTCTTCTAGACGCCCTTCAAAGGGAGGGGATTCAGGGGAGGACGCGGTCCAGGAGGCAAGGCATCAGGTCTACAACAGCGGAAGTGAGATGGTTCCAGTAGGAGGGAGACTACATCAATTTAGGGATCGTTGGACCTTCGATCCCTGGGCCCACAGCCTAGTAAAGAATGGAGTAGGTTGGAGCTGGAGCAGTCCTCCACCTCAATTTCCTCAGTTCTTCCAACACTCTACCCCCGTTCTGGAAGAATATGTCCGAGAACTCTTAGAGAAAAGAGCAATCCGAAAAGTTAAGTCCATCAAGTTCCAAGGTAGGCTGTTTTGTGTTCCAAAGAAGGACTCAGAATAACTCAGAGTCATTCTGGACTTGTCGCCACTCAGCAAGTTCATAGTGATCTACAAGTTCAGGATGCTAACACTTCAACACATGAGGACCCTACTGCCCAAAAGGGCATATATTGTCTTTATAGACCTGTCTGACGCTTATTGGCACGTTCCAATTAATCGTCACCTCATCTCCTACCTAGGCTTCAAGTTACAAAGAAGACTTTACGCCTTCAGAGCTATGCCATTTGGGCTAAACATAGCCCCAAGGATTTTAACGAAGCTTGCGAACGCAACCGTCCATCAATTACGCCTAAGGGGATCCAATAAGTGGCCTACTTGGATGACTGGCTGGTGTGGGCAGCATCCAGGACAAAATGCATGCAAGCCTCAAAGATAGTGATCCAGTTCCTGGAACATCTAGGATTCAAGATCAACATCAAAAAGTCTCGTCTATATCCAGCTCAAAAATTTCAGTGGTTGGAAATCCACTAGAATTTGAAGTCACATCGACTTTCCATTCCTGGGAAGAAGAGGAAAGCAATAGCAGGATCTGTCAAGAGACTATTGAAATCCAAACGGATATCAAGACGTAAAAAGGAGAGAGTGCTGGACTCTACAGTTTGCTTCAATAACAGATCCAGTGCTAAGAGCACAGCTAAAGGATGCAACAGGAGTCTGGAGAAAATACGCATCAAAAGCCCAAAGAGATCTAATGACATATCTACTGACTCGACTTCGAACGCTTCGCTTCTCATGCCATGGTCCCAAGCCAAGCAACTGAAGAAATCAATACTTCTTCAACCTCCTCCCCCGTCAGTTACTATCCACACAGACACTTCAAAGGAAGGATGAGGAGGCCACTCTCACCAGAAGAGAGTCCAAGGAGCTTGGTCCAATCTTTTCAAGTCATATCACATCAATTTTCTAGAAGCCATGGCAGTACTTCTGACACGAAAGAAAGTATCTCCTCGCCACTCGACCCACATAAGATTGGTTCTAGATAGCGAGGTGATAGTGAGATGCCTGTATCGACAAGGGTCGAGGTCGCCTAAAATCAACCAAGTGATGTTGGCCATATTCCACTTGGCGGAAAGGAAGAAATGGCACCTGTCAGCAGTTCACATTCAAGGGTTCCGCAACGTGACAGCTGACGCTCTATCCAGGTTTACACCAATACAGTCCGAATGGTCCCTAGACACAGGATCGTTCTCCTTCATCTTGAGTCAAGTCCCGGAACTGCAGATAGACCTCTTTGCAACGAAAGACAATAAGAAAATACATCGTTATGTGTCGCCATACGAGGATCCGCTAGCGGAGGTAGTGGACGCTATGTCCCAAGACTGGAACAGATGGTCCAGGATTTACCTGTTCCCTCAGCACAACCTCCTTTTGAAGGTCCTCGACAAACTGAGATCCTTCAAAGGGAAAGCGGCAATAGTGGCCCACAAGTGGCCTAACAGCGTGTGGTTCCCTCTGGCATTGGAACTACGACTGAAGTTTGTACCGCTACCGGATCCAACCCTGTCTCAGCGAGTACATAAGTCGACTGTCTTTGCTTCATCACAGAAAACCCGGAACCTGCATCTCATGATTTTCTCTCCTTAGCGATGAGAAAAAGATTTGGGGTAGCAAAAGACATTATAGACTTTCTGGAGGAAACCAGAAGACAATATGAGGCATCATGGAAGAAGTGGGTGTCCTTTGTCAAGGCCAAGAAATCAAAAAGAAATCTCGACAGATTTATGTTTATCATTCTTCATTCACCTTCATAAGCAGGGTTTAGCAGCCAACACAATATTAATGTGCAAGTCTGCCTTGATAAGGACCGATACTATATGCCTTTCAGGTCGACCTTTCCAACGACGTTCTTAATGAATTCCGAGGGCCCCTGCTAAGCTTAGTCCTTCAGCGCCTCCAAGACCCATTTCATGGTCACTAGATAAGATTCTTCATTTTGCCTAAATAATGAACAATGAGGAGTATGCTCTGAAGGATTTGACTCAAAAGTCATATTTCTGTTTGCACTCGCTTTGGAGGCCAGCATTAGTGAAATAGTGGCTCTCTCTAGAGAGGAAGGCCACGTCCATTTCTTGGAGGTAGAACTGCATCTATTTCCAGACCCAATGTTCCTTACCAAGAACGAGCTACCCACCAACAGGTGGGGTCCCTAGAGAATCTGCCCTCTGAAGGAAGATGCATCTCTATATCCAGTAGAGTGCCTAAAGGTCTATCTTCATAGAACTTCAGACTTTAAGGGAGGACAGCTGTTCAGAGGAGAAACCTCGGGTTCAAATTTATCTCTGAAACAACTAAGGGTGAAACTCACCTATGTTATTCACAGAGCGGATCTAGACAGTACATTCCCTAATTATATGGACTTTGAACATCTTCGTTCGTACACCGGCTGGTAGTCATCCAAGGCGTTCCTTATGCACTATGTGAAGCAAGTGGAGCAACTCAAGAGGTCTGTGGTAGCAGCAGGTAGAATTCTTAAACCTTCTGTTTAAATCTGCGAGGAACAGTTAAATTATTGTGGGATGATTAATTAAGAGGGTGGGTGTATAGACACTGACTGTTACTACACACTTGAGTGATAGACCACTAACGTGACCTTACGAACTGTTCCATTGACTTTGGTGAACTATAGCATAATATGGACACTTGTGCCATGCTAGTGTAAAGAAACAGTTATACAAACTGTATCAATATTATTAATATTTCAATTAAAGTGGCAAATCTGTTTCCTTTTACACGAAACAATATTTTCTGTTTACTGTTTTCTTTATGCTTTAATGGATATCGTCCACATTTTATGAATTTTATAAATTTTGACTGATATATATGTTTAAAAACTTTTACCAAACTAGTTCCACACTCATTTTATTAGAAATGTACTGAGCATTAAGTTTAAAATATGGATAATTTTTACATGGAATGTCTTTTAACCCTGGATAGGTACGCTCCTCGGACACCCCTTTAAGGGTATACTCGGACGCGAACGACCCCGACGCCAAAAAAAATTCTTGAAAAATCAGTTTTTGCAGTAACCTCCTTTTTTCTTTTGCCAAAAAAAACTTCAATGAATGCTTAAAACAACTCTAAAGATAAATACTACTCATCTGCAGAAAAACTATTTATTATAAATATTTTAAAAAATTAAGTAGAAAAAAAAAGACCTGACATAAAAATTCATAAAAAAAAAAGTTTATACATATATACACAAATCCTTTTAGGAATTGATTCTTGAATGTTAAGGACACATCTTGATGTATTTTGGATGAAGTCAGACCCATGGAGGTGAAGATCTGAAATGAGAAAAAAAGGGTAACTTTTTTTGGCCAAAAAAAATTGTCCAAATTTCATGAATTTTTTTGGGTACCCAAATGAAATAGGAAGTGGCTAATTTTTTTAGGGAATAAACATATGTTATCCTAAAATAGAAATATGTAAAAAAATCTTCATTATTTTGTAAATTACATTTATATCAGGGGCCATATCTAAAGGTAATTTTTTGAGTACTTGGAAATTTCGTAAAAAAATACATATATTTAATATATAATATGATATTTATGCAGGTAAAAATATACCAGAATATCACAAATTCTATAGGGAACAAGAATATATATAGATAGGGCAGCTTACGCTTCGGATATGTCCACAAAATGGCCGCCAACCAGACTGACTCAGACTCCCTAATCTGCCACTTGAAATGTAGAAAGGGTATGTCAATTTCAAGGTGTTATTTACTAATCTAATTATTATTGGATATGCATAAAAATTGTATGGTGGGTTGCTGGATAATTGTCGATTATTTTACGACTATAAAATTAAAATTCTGACCCGAAAAATTTTTTTTGAAGGGAAATAGAATCGAAAAAAAAAATGTAAAACAATATTTTAGCTAAAAAAATTTGATGATATTCAATCGAAAAAAAAGGAAACAAAATTTTCCGACAAATAAACATCTAGAGGAATCATTACTCTGTGATAGTTCCTTAGTACGTAGTAATTTTGAAAGAATTGGGAAAAAACGAAAAAATGGCAATCACCGGAAAATCGAACACATACCTATATATACGCCATATCTGGCTAAAAAAAAGATAGGCATGGGTAGCCAGATCATCTAGAAACACTTTCCAACACTATAAATATATAAGTTTTGCGACACTACTTGCCAATTCCTTACGGTAACATGACTAAGCAAAAAAATGCAAAACAAATAAAAAGGGGCACTCGTGGAAAAATGGCCATTCTAATATACGGCATTTCAGAAAAAAAAAAAATCAGCCACGTGCTAGGCAAACCATCAAGGCATATTTTCCGACAAATAAACATATAAATGAAATATTACTCTGTGATAGTTCCTTAGTACGTAGTAATTTTGAAAGAAATGGGAAAAAACGAAAAAATGGCAATCACAGGAAAATCGAACACATACTTATATATACGCCATATCTGGCTAAAAAAAAAAAATAGGCATGGGTAGCCAGATCATCTAGAAACACTTTCCAACACTATAAAAATATAAGTTTTGCGACACTACTTGCCAATTCCTTACGGTAACATGACTAAGCAAAAAAATGCAAAACAAATAAAAAGGGGCACTCGCGGAAAAATGCCCAACATTCTAATATACGGCATCTCAGATAAAAAAAAAAGACATGCACGTGTTAGCCCAACCATCAAGGCACACTTTCTAACACATAAACATGAAAAAAAAATCAATAATATACGGTAATTCCTTACTACGTAGTAAATTTTTACAAATATTGAAAAAAAAACAGAAATTGGCAACCGCAGTTAAATACCCAATATACCAATAACTACGTCGTATCTGACAAAAACAAAATCACGCATGGGTAGCCAGATCATCTAGACACATTTTCCAACATTAAAAAAGCAAAAGTTTTACGACACTATTTCGCAATATCTTACGGAAAAATGACTTGGCAAAAAAATTAAAAAAAAATTAAAAAGGGACACTCGCGGTAAAATGCCCGACATTCTAATATACGACATCTCAGATAAAAAAAAAGACATGCACGTGTTAGCCCAACCATCAAGGCACACTTTCTAACACATAAACATGAAAAAAAAATGAATAATATACGGCAATTCCTTACTACGTAGTAATTTTTACAAATATTGAAAAAAAACAGAAATTGGTAACCGCAGTTAAATACCCAATATACCAATAACTACGTCGTATCTGACAAAAACAAAGTCATGCATGGGTAGCCAGATCATCTAGACACACTTTCCAACACTAAACAAGCAAAAGTTTTACGACACTATTTGGCAATATCTTACGGAAAAATGACTTGGCAAAAAAATGAAAAAAAATGAAAAAGGGGCACTCGCGGTAAAATGGTCCTCGTGGTGATGAACGACATTTTAACTAAAAAAAAAAACATGCACATGGTAGCCAAACAATC
The DNA here is from genome assembly GCF_036898095.1 of Palaemon carinicauda. Lineage (NCBI taxonomy): Eukaryota > Metazoa > Arthropoda > Malacostraca > Decapoda > Palaemonidae > Palaemon > Palaemon carinicauda. The sequence goes on along the minus strand of NC_090734.1, from coordinate 28,078,871 downwards.
CACCAAGACTTTCCACAACTGATAACCTATACAAGTTGCACCATTCTACGACAATTTCATAATACGTAATAACTTTGATAATTATGCAAACTACCTCAGAAGGGTAAACTCGGACGCGAACGACCCCGACGCGTCTCAGAAATCGGGGAAGGAGTACAGCTACAGCAATGCACATCTGGACACTACTAGAGCGTGTAGGGGGGACACCTCCTGCAGGTCGATCACCCACAAATTCAGTCACAGGGGTGAGTCACGTGAGAAAAACCTGTTTTTTTTTGACGCTCGGGGTCGCAAACGACCCACCGTACCTATCCAGGGTTAAGATTGTTCCTTTCTTCAAGCAAAAATCCACTCACTTTTAGCCTTGCTTAGGAAGGATTAACGTTGTATCCTAACGGGATGGTGGTAAATGTGTAAAATTTGTTCCTATACGGATACAACTGTTATCCAATATTTAATAAGAGTAGACACACAGGGGGAGATGTCACAAATTCATACTGACATTGGTGACTCTTATACAAACTTTGCTTTACATTGTATAGGGCAAAACCACTATACAAGCTAGTCATTTTGTCATCCATAGTTAATATGTACTCCTTGAGACTTTTTCCAGAGTCTAGTACGACTCTTCCCTGTAGGGGGCAGGAATCACCAATACAGTTCATGCTTAGATGAAATGATGTACGACGGTAACATCATCGGTATCTAGGTCTAGACGGACCAGGAAAGTACTTTCTTGAGGGTACGGCACCGGTTGAGAATCCACAGATATAGTAATGCTCTGGTGAACTTCCATCAGGACGACATGGCCTGAGCCCAAAAAACTGATTTTGAGCGAAGCAAAAAATCTATTTTTGGGTGAGGAAGCCATGTCGTCCTGATGGACCCGCACTTCATTTTATTGTAAAAAGGGCTTATTGACCCCTCCCTATAATACAGTATCTGTAGCACCTTGTGTATCACTACAAGGAATAAAGATGGCGCTGCCGTCTTCGTCAGATACATACTGGAAACGGAAAAGGAGAAATACCTTATGAGCGGCTCTCTTTGCATTCTCGTTTTCAGATTCTTGTCACTGTAACCCCTCGAAGCGTTAATACTGTTTAGGGTGAAGATAGCTATGTAGCGTGTCAAGAATACATCCTCTGATATTATGCGATATCCTTGTTAGATTTAATTAAGGATATTCGCTCCAGGAGTTAGAATTCGGGATACCTTAGGGTAAAATTCTCTGGGAATATCACTGTAGTCAAATATACCCTAGGAACCTACCCTTTAGGAACTTCCATCAGGACGAGAGGGCTACCTCACCCAAGAATAGATTTTTCACGATATATATATATATATATATATATATATATATATATATATATATATATATATATATATATATATATATATATATATATATATATATATATATATATATATATATATATATATATATATATATATATATATATATATATATATATATATGGGCTCAAGCCATGTCGTCCTGATGGAAGTTCCTATAGGGTAGCTTCCTAGGGTATATTACAACTACGGCGATATTCCCAGAGAATTTACCTTAAGGTACCAGAATTCTAACTCCTGGAGCGAGTATCCCTCGTGAAAGGGATATCGCGACATATCAGAGGACGTATTCTAGACACCTCACATGGCAATCTACATCCTGGACAGAGATTTCGTCTCGTAGGAGGTGATTGGCGAGATACGAATTCGGGAAAGAAAAAGGGGAGCCGCTCCTAAGGCTTCCTTATCCCCCGATTCGTATGCGTGCCTGGCGCCAATCCTGGCACCATCTGCATTCCTTTTTGCGTAGCTTAACAACTCGGTGTTTTTTCCTGTTTTTCTCGCAAATCTTGGATTTATTCGGATTTTCATGGCTTCTCCGTCTTCGTTGGCCTCTGATAAGTTGAGTATAGTGTCTGTTATATATAAATGTAGGCTCTTGGTAAAATTTTGAGTGATTAATAGGATTAATCTTTGATACAAGAGCCGTAGCCTACCAGAGGCGTCTTGGACGCTGTCGCTCGCTAGGTATAAATTAGTTAGTCAGAGCGACATTCCTGGTTGTTTTGCTTTAATAAATTTTAGCTATTTAGCGTTACATAGGATTTCCTTTCGTGCTTAGTATTATTTGGCGAAGTATTCGCCATTCTGGCCTACGCTAGGCCATGTAGCCTAGTCGTTTGGTCCTAGTACTTCATGCATGATTTTGGTTTTTCCGAGTGTAATTAAAATTTTATTGAAGCTTTAGGATATATTTTATACATTTTAGACTGTGTGGAATATTTCCAAGATTGTATACGTGTGAGTTTCGGTGAATTAGGTAATCGATTCTCTTGGTGCCTAGGCTAATTGCTTATGGAGCCTTAGTATACTTTATCATACTCCCCGGTTGCTTTCTTTTCTTCGGAGAAGGTATGCAATCCCTTTCCCTCTGTTTAAGCCTTGGGCTTATCCCTAAGTGGTTTTTTCCGAATTTATTTTCGATAAAACTATACTAGGGTGTTACTGTACCTTCCTGTTCCTGTAGTTATGGTTCAAGAGGGACAGAACAACAGAGTTTTTAGTCTGAGTTGTCTGGCTTGGGGCAGAGTCCCCCTCGCTGACCTAACACATACAAAGGGAGCTTAGCTCCCTTAGGTCACTACCGAAGGTTTCTGTAGTTATGATTCCTTCTTTTGTGATCTACCAGACTAGTCCTGTTGCTGTTCTCGGGGGAGGATAAGTTCTTCCCTTGGGAGTAGCAACGCCTTCCTTGCTTTAGTGCTCTGGAAGCTGGCAAGTATTGCGGGCCTTTCCCCTTAGATCTCCCTTAGGCTAAGATAAATTTCTTGGCTGCGGGTGATCTGTCACTAAAGCAAGGTTGGCAGGACCCTCTTGTCCCTTCCCCCTCTATCTCCGTAATGGCCTAGCCATTACTGTACTGTACCTTGCCGGCCGGCAGAGCTGGCCGGCAGGGGTCTTACTGTACTGTACGTCGTTCTACTTCTGAACCTAGTATAGGTTGGGATGTGGAATTGACTCAGCCCATTGCCGGCCGGCAGAGCTGCTGGCCGGCAAGGGTCTTATGTTTTCGAGTGCTGCCCGGACCTCTCTTGGTCCCTCATCCATCCCTGCCGGCAGAGCCGGACGGCATGGGTCAAGGAAGCCTGAATTAGTTTCTCCCCTTCCTTATATGCACTCTAACGGTTGCCGGGCTTGGAGGTTGTGTACACTCTTATCCCGGCATCCATTCTATTTTTCTTCTAGTGCTGTACCTGTCCCGGCTGCCGGCCTATGAGGCCGGCAGCCGGGCAGGTGTAGTCCTCTGGTTCTTTTGCTGCCGGCTGGCATCGGTCTTGTACCTTTGCCGGCCGGCTTATGTCAGTCCTTGTCTGCCGGTCACCAAGAGTGTGGCCGGCAGCTGGGTACTACCTTGTATAGTTGCTGGCCGGCAGCCATTGCCGGCCAACACTGGCTGTTACCGGCCTGCAGTTGCTGCCGACCGGCATAGGCATTTGAACCAGAGTGCTGCCGCCCTATCGCTGTTAAGTAGTATACTTTAAAGCTAGTTGTGGTGTGTGCTGGCCGGCAAGGGCAGGCCGGCACACATCCCCCTATACTGTACTAGTATTCTTCTGTATAGCATATACAGTAAGAAGAAAACTATAGTAAGGGTTTTGGTACAGCACTGTATCTTCTAACACTATTGTGTTTTCTGGCACATCCCTTTGCTGTTGCCCTCAGATAGGAAGCTGAGTTCTTCCCTGTCTATTATCCAGGATTTTAAAATCATTGCTTAGGTGTGAGCTCCACATGTTTCCTCTGGAAACATTGCATTGGTTACTCTAGAAGAGATAAACCATTTTGATTTTATTATCTGGAAGGCTGCAACAATGGGCTGTGAGGGAAACACAAGTGTGTGTCTTTCCTTTATGAATTGTTATGCTATACTATGCATATCCAGTGATACATAGTTCACTTGATACTCATGGAAATTTCTTCTCTTTACAGGAGGACCCTCCGAAGTGCGGAAATGTTTTCTGCAATGTCGGCAGCAAGAACCTCTGCGGACATGAGTGTTGTAGGAGACACGCAGCATGCGCTGTCTCCAAGGATGATCTCCAGTATTGGGACCCTCAGGTATGTACTGTATGCACTAACCTGATTACTGAGGCTTTTGATTCCCCTAGAACGGCGGAATCAAGGGATATAGCAAGGGAAAAGCTTCGTACTTGGGTAAGGGGCTTCAAGAAGAACACCTCTGGCCCTTATCTTCCAAGTGAGAAGATGAGGGCGTATCTTTTTCCCCAGGCATCAGCTGATGCAGTGATTCCCCAGCCTCAAGAGGAGATCCCTACAGATCAAGTCCAGGTGGACGTGGAAGTCGCAGTCGCGATGCAAGACATCCAGTTGGATGACAGGATGTCTGACCTGGACGAACGTTTGGAACAAGACCTCCTGGCAGAAGGTCAGGATGAAGTTCAAACCCCGGATGTCGTAGAGGATGAGGTCGACGAGGTGTCGGTTACTCCAGTTCAGATTCCGGAGCCTATCCCCTCAACATCGGCTGGTCTCCCAGTAGAACTGGGACAGGACCTCTCTTCGATTGTTGGAATGATCCAACAAATGCAGAAGGAGAATCAGGAGAAGGCGGATGCAATGGAACTGCGTATGCAGTCCCTGGCAGAATCACATGGGCCCCGGAAAAGGCTCAATGTGAAAGACCTTCCCGTATGCTCAGATGCTAACCCATGGAGGTATGCTGAGCACATGCCGATGACGACTGGAAAGATCGTAATCTCGGATAAGCTGGGTTCAGTTCCCCTAGAGGAGGTAGAATTCTGTCCCAGCAAGGCATCATATCCGGACTGCTATGTCCGGCTGAGAAAAGAACAAGCTTCAAGGGAGGAGACAGAGCCGAAGGAGGTCATTATTATGGACCACGCTAAGGCTCAAGCCCTACTTTCATCCTCGATGAAAGAGAGGGGCTTCTCTAACTCGAAGGTAGCTGCATTGAGCAAGAAGATCCCTTCTTTTGTGTCCTCTCCTGATAGAGCCTTCCCCTTTTTACAGAAAGGGTTTGCGGCTGTACTAAAAGCAGTCGAGGCCGGCAAGCCTTGCCCCTCCCTGGAGGAGTGTAAACCCTTGTCGCTGGCCCTGCCTATGGACCACAAAGACTGGAAGGATGTCCATCTGACATTCTCAGTGGGAAAGTCGGAGGCTGATATTGCCGGACGGCAATTCGGCGAGGACCTCCCCAAGCTGTCCGACTCTCTTTTGCGAAGAGAGTTCGAGACAAAAGAAAGACTGGCTGCCTCAATGTCTCTTCAGACTAATCTTGAGACGATGGCAAGTGACCCCAAGATCCATGAAATGTTCATGGTAGTGGCTAAGTCTCACCTAGCCACAGTGACGAAGGACCTTTATTGCTTCGTCAAGGCAAGGAGAGCTTGTAGGGAGTTCGTGTTCACCGGGGCTTCGGTGAGACACGAGCCAAGGAAGTTAATCTCCTCCAACATTTGGGGAAAAGACCTTTTCCCTACC
>NC_090734.1:28063333-28065833 GCF_036898095.1 Palaemon carinicauda | reverse complement strand
GAAACCGGACCCTAAGTAGAAAAGAGTGATATATTTCTACATAGTCCGGAGAATAACAAGACCCTAATGAGAGATCAAAGTGGCAGTTCTAGCATCAAACAGACCATTCAGTTTAATTATGACATCGTACTGCATTTCTTCATTACTGTCATTATTGACATATACCATAATCATTACCATTATTGAATGTGGTCAAGTAGCTCGAATGATTGGCCTTGATTTTGGTGCTGTATTTGACCGTGTTAATCACGATGCCCTTATCTTAAAAATACAACAGTTTAAAGGTTTTAAAGGCAGCTCATGAATGGCAGAGGCAAGGGACAGTGACATTACGCTATCATGCAGGACACTGATCTAGAAACTGATCATATTATATATAATCAGAGGCCTAGTCCCCTCTCCACCCAAGCTTGGACCAGGGAGGAACCGGCAATGGCTGCATATGACTCAGCAGAGAGACCTATATGTTCCCTTATACCTACCATCCTTAGCTCAAAATGATGGTGATGTCGCAACGACCAGAGGCCCTTTTATATATATATATATATATATATATATATATATATATTGTAATTGCAGAGAGTTGTTGGACGGCACAATAACGAGTATCGGAATGTGGAATATGTTGTTCCTTGGGGTAGTGTCCTTGCCCCATTACTTTTCCTTTTATATAAACATGATATTTGGTTGGTTGCAGAAAACAGGCTTGTTGCATATTATGATAATGTTACTCTCTTTACATCAATTTCCTCTCTGGAATAAGAATATGCTGTTGCTGAATCTCTTAATAGAGATCTAGTGAAAAAAAAAGAACAAAAAATAGTGTCTAGTGGAAATTAAGTGTTATGAAGTTGAACTCTGACAAAGGCCAAAGTAGACCCAGGGCAGTTGTTCTTCGACATCCAAATCTCATTGGTGATAAATATTTCTTTAATCCTGCTCTGCTGCTTACAATTTTAAGTTAGATAATTGATGAGAAATCATCTTCTGAGAAACACATTCAGTCTGTTTCTTTTCCAATTGCACAAACATGACTTATTGAGAAACTCTATTAATATTTTCGGTGAACAATCTATTCTAAAGATGTCTTTTAAGTATTTCACTGTACCTTGTTTCAAATATCGTTCTGTCTGGTCCTCAGCTTCTTAATTTTATCTCAATTTGTTGAAGAAAAAAAAAACTTGCGATCTATTAAATGTATTATTCCAGGCACCGTTGTTCAGATACTTCTTCATGCTTGTTGCATGATGTTCTTTAAAACTTTCACATTGCTTTTCATTCAGATGTTCTCAGACAATACAATCCTGCTCGTAATACTAGGTATGATGTTATTTCTAACAGGCAAGCATTCTCCATCATAAAAAATTATACTACACAGTAGTGTAGAAGTTTTTATTCCAGCAATGATCAGATTGTGGAATGATCTTCCTAATCAGGCTGTTGTATCATAGGAACTTTAGAAGTTAAAACTTACACCGAATGTTTTTATGTTGGACAGGCTAACATGGGTATTTCTATATTGTTTAAATACAGGTTTATTTTAAAGTTTTTACTGATATTGCAAAATTTTATAATAATAGTTCATTATTTCTAATCTGTTTTTTCCTTATTTTCTTCCTTCAATTGGTGATTTTTCCTTAATGAAACAGCTGGTTTTTTCTAACTAGGGTTGTAGTTTAGTTAGATACAATAATAATAATAATAATAATAATAATAATAATAATAATAATAATAATAATAATAATAATATTAATAATAAAATAATAATATAACCCTATTTGGAAAAAAAGGAGTCTACAGGCCTACGGGCTTCTGCATGAAAAACAGCCTAGTGTGGAAAGGGTTTAGTAAAATAGTAACTAAATACGGAATATATATATATATATATATATATATATATTTATATATATATATATATATATATGTGTGTGTATATATATATATATATATATATATATATTAAACAGGGTTGGATCAAATACTGACTTTTTACAATTGAAATACAAATACAAATACTTTCATTTGGGATTCCAAAAATACATAATACAAATACAAATACTTTTATTTCGGAATCCAAAAAAACAAATACAAATACAGATACTTTCATTTCTAAATCTAGAAATACAAATACAAATACAAATACTTTTCTTCCTAAATCTAAAAATACAAATAAAAATAAATCACAGGTTCAGAAAATACAAATGAAAATACAAGTACTCTTATTTCATATTTCAAAGCTACTAATAAAAAATCCTCCTGAAAATTTGCAAACTATATAACATTTTTTCACACAAGTTTATATCTGCATTCTATATATCATAATTGCATTTATTCATCATTACTGCCCGGAAGGTTTCCGGGCCAAGTTTTGCTCGCTCAGGAGTGTAAAAATTACCGGCCTTACTAAAGACTCTTTCAGATGGTGCCGACGTGGCACAGCACCCTAGAATATTTCTTGTAAAAGGCTTCAAAATGCTGAAGCTCTTGTTTTCACGCCAGT
>NC_090734.1:28042361-28059861 GCF_036898095.1 Palaemon carinicauda | reverse complement strand
ATTCCTTAACAACTTAATATTTACAGATGTCATAGTTGTGTTTAGTGAATCATCCGAAGAATTACAAAAGATAATATACAATTTTAATAAAGAGAACAGATATATAAGATTGAAAATGGATATGAGTAAAAGTAAGATAATACTAAATTAAAATGGAGAGAGACAAGTAATAGGAGTATTAGACGAACCTCTGGAGATTGTTAATGAAGTTTCATACGTGTGACCCCAGGACACGAGACTAAAATTAGAAGAATAATACGCATGGGATGGAGAGATTTTGGCAAAAAGAAAAAAAAAAGAAAAAAAAATCCACTTTATCTAAAAAGAAAAGAATTTAATCAAATAGTCCAACTACTATTAAGTTATGCATATGAAACAAAGAACCTTAATAAAAGCTTAAAACATAATCTAGTTACAGCTCAAAGAGCTAGGGAAAGAACTATGATAAACATAAAACTAAGAGACAAAAAAACAGCAACATGGCCACGAGAACCAACTAGACGTATCCTAAATATACACATGTTTGAAAATTGCCATAAATTCACCTTTATTTTCCGAAGACTTCTTTAAGCGTGCATATTTTTTTTTATAGCATTGAATTGTTTCAAGCATTAGAGACTGCTGGGGAATTCACTAAGTCTCTAGATGGTAACTTTTTTTCTTTTTTTTTTTCAGTAAAGTTTGTGGTGTGTCGCAGTCTGGAAGTCAAACTAGGTAAACTGGGGTTACACCTACAGTTACAAGATAACATCCCATGTGCCTCTGAGTCTTATTGATCTCCCTCACTCTTTGCTTGTTTAGATCTCAACAAGATTAAGTTATACAATACACAAGCACAAAACATGCTGAACTCGATACCATCATGACGAAAATTGATGGAGGTATAAAGGATTCTGAACCAGTGAATGATGAAATTAAAATATTGATTTGATTAATAAATGGTATACACTATACATTTCACAGTGTTAATGTCTTTATAGAAGCAGATTTGAAATATCATATTATTTTTATTATTATTATTATTATTATTATTATTATTATTATTATTATTATTATTATTATTACTTGCTAGGCTACAACCCTAGTTGGAAAAGCAGCATGCTATAAGCCCAGGGGCCCCGGCAGGGAAAATAGCTCTGTGAGGAAAGAAAAAAAGGAAAAATTTAATATTTTAAGAATAGCAACAACATTGAAATAAATATTTCTTATATAAACTATAAAAATTATAACACAACAAGAAAGAGAGAAATTGGATAGAATAACGTGCCCGAGTGTACCCTCAAGCAAGAGAACTCTAATCCAAGATAATGCAAGACCATGGCGCAAAGGCTATAAGGCTATGGCACTACTCAAGACTAGAGGACACTGGTTTGATTTTGGAGTGTCCTTCTCCTAGAAGAGCTGCTTAAAACAGCCAAAGATTCTGTTCAACCTTTACTAAGAGGGAAGTAGCCACTGAACCATTACAGTGCAGTAGTTAACCCTTTGGGTGAAGAAAATTTGTTTGTAATCTCAGTATTGTCCGGTGTATGGAGAGAAGAGAATCTGTAAAGAATATGCCAGACTATTCGGTGTATGTGTAAGCAAAGGGAAAGTGAAATGTAACCAGAGATAAAGATACAATGTAGTACTGTCTAGCCAGAAAAAAGGACCCCATAACTCTCTAGCGATAGTATCTCAACGGGTGGCTGATGCCCTGGCCAATCTACTACCAACAGTAGTAGATAATAAATAATTCTGATTTATATATAATTGTTCACTATGATCGCAATGGCATTCTCTACTTTACAGCTAGCCTTATTCAATATATTGTTATACATTTGTCTTAGCAAAGACATCAAACCTCAGATTCCATGACACTTATCTCCACGTATCTGAACTTAACATCAGTATTTTCAAGAGGCGTCAAAGAGTAGAGCTCTTAATTTCCTCCGTAAATAAGACTCTGGATGTGAATAGATTTTCAGTGTATTGGTCCAGGGGTTTTCGGAAATTGCATCATTACTCAAGTCCACGTGCTATCTCCATCAATTCCTCTGGGTTTCTGGTACTCTGAATGATTTTATCTCCAAAGGTTTGCACAATAACCTTACAAGTCTAATGCACAATAATGTTGATTGTATTAGGAGCCACAGAAAACTAGACGAGCAGGCTCATATAAGATTCTCCATTTGCAAAGAAATGTAAGGCAATTGCACAATTCAGTCCAGTCCCAATAAGTCTTCGTAATGCATGATTTGACACCTTCCACGATTTCAAGGAAAATGTCCTCAATAATTCCGGTGAAATTCCTGCATTGTCCTTGAATTTATGCTGCTCATTCTTACATCAAGGGTTTATAGTGCTCCTTTTTATCTCCGAGTTGTAGGCATAACGAAACATAGCAATGTATTGGATTACTATGCATATTTTCAAGTTGATGTTTATACAGAATTTTTAACTACAACATAATATAGCGGGAATAAAAAATATATTTTACTAATTCAAGGTTACACCTTTTATCTAGGATGAGCTATAATAAATCTCTATCTTCTGTGTTCTTCCAAAGATTTGATGTGAGAGGTAGTTCCTATTCTGTTTGCAACAGAAAGGAGAATGGTGCTTGCGGATCCTCAACCTGCTATTTAGTATAGTTGGCATCCATTTACTTGACATAGTTACGACACCATAATGCATGTCATTACGTGAATGATCTAATATGCAAGTACATCAATGTCATTCTGGATATCTATACCTATTCAGCTATTTTGTCACAAATGAAAGATGTAGACATTCTTTTTAGCAGCGTATTGTGCAGTAGGATTATGAATACGCCAAAATTTATCCCACCTTATCTATTCAAATTAGTCTTAACAGCTTATACCGTACAATGTCTTGATGTTATATTCAGAGCAATTTTTTTGTGGGTATCAAGTGGGATGCCACAGTCCACAGAATTTGACAAAACTTGTCATTATGACATTAACGCCTTAAATGATCGATGCAGGACTCTGGGATTACTCATAATTTTATCTTCTTAAATTGATAAAATTCCCAGTCAAAAATGAAATCCTTAGCTTATTTCTAATTCCTATATTTTGATCAGACACTTGTTGCCGCTGTAATCTAATATTTGGAAAATTAGTTTCTTCAACGTTTTGATATTACTCAATTCGGATCTCAACTTGGCTCATTTTCAAATTTGGTTCACTGTATTCAATCAAGAATAATCATTCTTGAAACTGATAGATATACATTTCTATCCTCCATGAGTACTGATTAATAGAATTCAATCTTTTGATGATTCCCGTCTTCAAAATTTCCTTAACTTCTTTATTCATAAGGTTCTTAGTAGACAATGATAAAGCATAGATTTTAGCTGTAGTTTGCTGCTCCATATTTTCTTCTATTGGATGATCTAAAATATTTGTTTGATGATTTTTTGGAAATAATACAAGAAACTCCAGGTAATTGCCCAGGGTATAATTACTATTATTATTCTAGTACTCCTCTTACAAAACATCATATCCCTGACTCCCTTTTGCATGAGCTTCCGTGGGTTAGTATTGTTAATTTGATTATATTTCTGTTCTCGTGTCCTTAATTGGGAACTGCAGAATAGCTACTTTCACTCTTGCTAGTTCAATTATACATGGTATAATCGTTGTTCTAGGGTATCAGGTTACCTCTCACCTAAGCCTTGTATGAAAAATCTGTAGAATTATGTGTTCTATACAGTGAGATTAATGACCTTTTTAACAGTACTCTAACTTTCAAAAATTGCTATGTGCGTTCACTTAAGTCTGTTATAGGGGACGTGTGTTAAGTGTGAGAGGTGACGTATTGTAAGTCTAATGGTGAGATTATATTTCCATCACAGTGGAGATTTCCGCAGAAGCTAACAGTTCAGCACATTGGCAGAGCAATGTTGCATTTATTTTCTCCGAGGGATAAGCAGTATCACTACAATAAGGTACTTTTTTTAAGAGTATCGGGCTATGTAAAGTTTGTTCACGAACCTTGTTATGATAAAGTGAAAAAACCCATGTTCCGATTTCTCATTACCTGAGGACATGGGACACATCTTGAATGTACTCAGTTTTTATTTTTATTATTATTTTTTTTTTTACAGACTTTTTTTGTGACCCTGTAGCAAACTTCCTTCATATTTTCAGTTATGTCCCATAATTACTCGTCTCATGAATAATAGGGCCAGCATGTTAAAACAACTATTGACAAACAGTTCTCAAATCAGTGTCAGATAAATAACCAGATTTCTTTTGGGCACCAAAGTACTTCAAACAATACGATGAAATATCAATGTTCTCTGACCAAAGATTAGTCTCATAATTCCTTTCTAATTTGATTATTCATTTATGTCTCATCTCTCCAACAGGATTCCATAGATTCAAGTTTTTTTTTTTAAGTCACTGTACAAAAGAGCTGGAGGACTGCACTTCCGAGTAATGGTGGAAAATCCACTCATCCCTAGGTAAGTAGTCTCTCTCCAAATGTATCAAATATTTTGTCGATTGTTCTTTTCATGCTTATCTTCAAGCCTGAGTAACTTTGGTTTCACAGTATCCAGAGGGGAATAATAGTTCTTCACATGCCATGCAGAACTTTTACTACCATTTTTTTTTTACCATAAGTCATAAAACCTATTTCTCAGTTCATTGTCTTGATGCTTTTTTCTTTATGACGAGTCTCTTTAAAAATTTATCATTTTTCTTTCAGGGCTACGTTATCTTTGTTCTTTATTAGTCTTAGATATCGTTCTTCTCACTTCATTGCATCTACTTTTTAAGTATTTTCTCTTTCTTTTTTTTGTCTAGCATTAGTCCGTTCTAATTTTTTTTTATCTCTCTGATGTTCTTCTATGGCTGTATTTGCAGCTTTCCTAAATTTACTTAAATTTTTAGCCTTCTAGTCAACTTTACCTATTAATTTTTTGTATTGGTATGATTACGCATATACACTTTCAATTAAATCCTATAAGTATTCGCCAATATGGTAGAGTACGCCTAAAATTCATAAATGATAAAAGCCATTTGCATTCTACAAAGTCTGGTATAAAGCTTATTTTATACAAGACAATTTGCAGTATTCATTACACAACTTGTACCACAGTATATAAGAGTACACAAAACAACTGATTTATAAATGTCACCAATTTTCTACTGAAACTTACACAACTGTATTTATTAAGAAAACGTAAATACATGATGTTTGAAGAAGGAAAATATGATAGACCTCTTTTGAATTGAATATATAGAGAAAATTACTAAGGTAAAATATTGAGAGATTTCCTAAATTGAGAAGGAAAGGACATTTTTCTTTTTTATACCATAACATCAAATATAGCAGAGTTCATATTGATTATGTACAGATAAAATAGCATAAATTAGTAACTTTAATATTTCTTTTCACCATTTGTAATCTTCCAGGATAAACGTCTTCGCTAATTTTTGATAGATGAATAAGACTAACGGTGGTTTTTCTTTCATAATAGTATTTTGAGCATTTTCTTACAATTTCGTGAACAAAAATCCTAAATTAACCAATTCTTTACAGTATGTCAAAAATAATCTTCCTATATATATGTTAAAACAAATGTTGAGCTGTACCAGTAACATGATTTGTATCTTTAAATTGACTAGTTGGATATCTAAGAGTCTCGAAAATTAATATAATCACGGCCCAAAAGTCTCTAAATACCCAAAATGAAAATTGAATAAAATTTCATAAAAATATAATTATTTTGCATTTAGATACAAAATATAAGAAGCAGATAGGAAGCAAATATAGATGCTACCTAGGAATAGGATAATTGTTTATGGACATAAACATATACAAATAAACAGAAAAAAAAACAGTAAACATAACTACAAAATAGCTACTCATTTAAGCAGGATTAGTTGATGCTAAGACTGGTATGAATAGGCCACGTATTAGTTGAAAATAGTTATTTCAATGATGGTTTTCCTTTGGCGGGACAGCTATAGTTTACTATGAGGAAAGTGTGTTCTTATAAGGTGACCTATGATTAGAATTTTAGATAAGTTGTTGCTAGCTGGCTCAAAAAATCATCAACAAAGTGGAGGACAGCTAAATAAATCTTAGACATTAGTATTCAGGTGAATAGTGATCGAACTTTAGATAGTATCAAAAAAATAAATATTCTAGTATACTAATTGCTCATCTCTCCTCAGGTATGGGAATAATTTGTAACTGTAATGGAAATTTTCGTAGATATATTATAACTACTTTAGTCAGTATTGAATCCACTTCCAAGTGTCTGTTGAGCCGCTGAAGAAATAGGTCTGAACCTTTAAAAAAAAATTCTAAGCAATGAAAATTATAAAATCTAATCTCTCTCTCTCTCTCTCTCTCTCTCTCTCTCTCTCTCTCTCTTTATATATATATATATATATATGCGTATATACACACACATATATATATAAATTTATATATATATATATATATATATGCATATATACACACACACATATATATATAAATTTATATATATATATATATATATACATGTATATATATATATATATATACATATGTATATATATATATATATATATATGTGTGTGTGTGTGTGTGTATATATCTATGGTACTAAGGCATGTTACTTTACTTTTGAAATGAGTTGATAATGTCTTTATGGTGTTAAAAGATCGGACATAGTTTCTCTCCAAACGGACTGTCCTGCAGATAATATCAGACTAACATTAAATAATGCATTTAAGTTTTTCCATTGACACATCTCCTCTAGCCTGAACAAAGAATAACATATGAAGAAAAAATTATGACTCAAATACAAGGCAGAGGTGATGGCAACTAAACTTCATTAAACAATCACCGCTTTTATATACAGCGACTTGCGAGAAAGAACCTCACAAAAATTTGAACATAATAGAACATGAGCTGGTATGATAAAGTTAGGTAGTAGGTAGGATATTGGTCAGGTCATTTGCCACCCGTTGGAATTCTACCGCAGGAGATATAAAAGGTCATTTGACTGTCCTTACAGTACTAAATTGGACCCTACTTTCTGGTTATGCTTACTTTTCCTTTGCCTACATATGCACCACATAGTATGCCCTATGGTTTACAGATTCTCCTCTGTCTTTATACACCTGACAACACAGAAATTACAAAACAATTCTTCTTTACCCACGGGGTTAACTACTGCACTGTAATTGTTCAGTGGCTACTCTCTTCTAGGAAAGGGTAGAAAAGACTCTACCTATGGTAAACAGCTTTTCTAAGGGATGGATAATCCGATATCGAACCATTGCTCTCTAGCCTTAGGTAGTACCATAGCCTGTGTACCATGATGTCCCACTGTCTTGGGTTAGAGTTCTATTGCTTGAGGGTTCACTCGGGCACCCTATTCTATGTAATTTCTCTTTCTCAGGGTTTGGGATTTTTTTATTGTTTACTTTAATGTTGTTACTGTTCCTGAAATATTTAATTTTTCTTTGTCTCACTGGGCTATTTTCCTTGTTGGGCCTCTACTTTTACAACTATGGTATGTAGCTTAGCAAGTATTAATAATAACAACAACAACAACAGCAACAATAATAATAATTGTAACAACAGGTTGGTCTATTAACAGTGTTGGGAAGAGAGAGAGAAAAGATAAAAAATAAAAACCATCGCAGTGTATGAGCGTCTATGAAACCCGTGCAGTATATAGCTTCACTAAAAAAAAAATGACATACAGGTGAGATAAGGTGCCCTGCTCTGGTGAGGGGTAATGTAGGAGGGTCATCTGGCAAGTAATATGCCGGTTTTGCTCAAAAGCTGATACAGAAAGCTTCCTGCGCACGACAGATCACAAGGATTTGACCTGTGTAAGGAGGTGTTAGGGGAGTCTTGATAGTGTTGTTGCCTAGGAAGACGTGCGTTTCCGAGTGCAGGTCCGTCAATATATGTTGTATAGCTGAGAGCTTGTAAGTTCATTGGCATAGAGTATATTTTCCCACAACTTTTATGTAACCGCTAGAGATTGTCCGTGGAGTTGGCAAATGGAAAAAATATTTGATGGATGACCAACAATCTCCATATACAATTCAGCTGTTGAGTGTTCAGCCATCCAGGCTATTGTTAGGAGTGAACCTTAGTATTAAGAGGACCAAAGGAAGCTATGCAAACTAGTCGGAGTCCTTGTACAGGATTATCAATGATATATTGAGGTGCAATGAATGTTTGATCATTCTGTTATCAGGAGGGTTGTAGAGGGTTGTCAGATGTATGGCGATCCTTAGGTGATTTGCTAATGATGTCCAAAATAGAGAGGGGAATGTTTTACCCCTTTCAGAAGCAATATGATTAGTGATATCAAATCTAGGTATCCATAATGAGAGAGAGGAAAATTTACACAAGGGAAACGTTGCAGTTTCCTTTGGAATAGCTTCAAGCCAACGAGTGGAGCAGTCAATGACAGTAAAAAGGTAACGATGTCTTTGTGATGTGTGTAGAGGAACTACTTCGTCAATGTGAATGTGGCAAAACGCCACTAAGGTTGAGGAAAAGGGATCAATACTGAATCCGTGTGTTTATGTACTTTGAAGCTTGTTATGAAGTATAGGCATGGACCCAATCCGTAGAGTTTTCAGTAATGCTGCACCAAATTAACTTGATTCTCAGTAAATGAGCAGTAGATCGGGGGAGAGATGAGAGAGGCCATGAATGAAATCATGGGAGCTGGTATCCATGGTCGAGGTACACCTGTACTGACGTCACAGAAGAGGATGGCATTAGAGTCATCGAGAGGAACGTCTTCCAAACAGAGTGATGTTCTACGTGCTCGGTATTCTGGATCTTTTCATTGGAGTTCTGCCAAAGTGTTATAATCTAATCCTAGGTGAAAGGTTACCAATGTTTTTCTTGACAAGGGCAGAGCAATGAGATTTATTTTCCTATGTATGTGGTGAAGGGTGCAATTGTATTCAGCCACGGCACAGAGATGTTAGCACTGACGGGGCGGCCAGCTGTCGGAATATTGGGTGAAGTCGTTCACCAGAGGCATGTGGTCTTTGGAAATAATGATAATGTACCTTCTTAGGATTGGTAAAAGTGATGAACAGATGAGAACATAGCCAGAAAATTGAGGTCTAAAGTAGAATACCCGGATTCCACTTGGGCAGTTTTCTAATGAAGAAGGCCAGTAGGCAAGGCAAACAGCTGACTACCTGCTTGTGTACTGCACCTTTAGTGATGTCACTGGCATCAACGAAGAGAAGGAAAAAGTGCATGTGGTACCAAAAAGTGAGAGCAGTAGCATTTGATATGGCGTCTCTGGGTTACAGAAACCTGCTTCCTGAAGGGAACCCCTATTCAGGTCTTTTGGCATGTCTTTTAGGGTGGTAGAGGGAGTCAAGAGTGGCAAAGGATTGGTGCCATGAAACGAAGAAAATAGTTGATTATACCTTATTTATTTGTGGACTTTGTCACTTTCCTTTTCTCTACATCCATTTTCTTTTCATTCCTGTTCCTAGGGCCACACCCTCAGGAAATGATATATATATATATATATATATATATATGTATATATATCAATATATATTTGTATATATATATATATATATATATATACATACATACATATACCAAAGGCACTTCCCCCAATTTTGGGGGGTAGCCCACATCAACAAATGAAACAAAACAAAAAAGGGGACCTCTACTCTCTACGTTCCTTCAGCCTAACCAGGGACTCAACCGAGTTCAGCTGGTACTTCTAGGGTGCCATAGCCCAATCTCCCACATTATCCACCACAGATGAAGCTTCATAATGCTTAATCCCCTACTGCTGCTACCTCCGCGGTCATCTAAGGCACCGGAGGAAGCAGCAGGTCCTACCGGAACTGCGTCAACATTGCTCGCCATTCATTCCTATTTCTAGCACGCTCTCTTGCCTCTCTTACATCTATCCTCTTATCACCAAGAGCTTTCTTCACACCATCCATCCACCCAAACCTTGGCCTTCCTCTCGTACTTCTCCCATCAACTCTTGCATTCATCACCTTCTTTAGCAGACAACCATTTTCCATTCTCTCAACATGGCCAAACCACATCAACACATTCATATCCACTCTATCCACTAACTCATTTCTTACACCCGTTCTCTCCCTCACCACTTCGTTTCTAACCCTATCTACTCGAGATACACCAGCCATACTCCCTAGACACTTCATCTCAAACACATTCAATTTCTGTCTCTCCATCGCTTTCATTCCCCACAACTCGGATCCATATATCACAGTTGGTACAATCACTTTCTCATACAGAACTCTCGTTACATTCATGCCCAACCCTCTATTTTTTACTACTCCCTTAACTGCCCCCAACACTTTGCAATCTTCATTCACTCTCTGACGTACAACTGCTCCCACTCCACCATTTGCTGCAACAATAGACCCCAAGTACTTAAACTGATCCACCTCCTCAAGTAACTCTCCATTCAGCATGACATTCAACCTTGCACCACCTTCCCTTCTCGTACATCTTATAACCCTACTCTTACCCATATTAACTCTCAACTTCTTTCTCTCACATACCCTTCCAAATTCTGTCACTAGTCGGTCAAGCTTCTCTTCTGTATCTGCTACCAGTACAGTATCATCCGCAAACAACAACTGATTTACCTCTCATTCATGGTCATTTTCGCCTACCAGTTTTAATCTCGTCAAAGCACTCGAGCATTCACCTCTCTCACCACTCCATCAACATACAAGTTAAACAACCATGGCGACATCACACATACCTCTCTCAGCCCCACTCTCACCGGAAACCAATCACTCACTTCATTTTCAATTGTAACACATGCTTTACTACCTTTGTAGAAAGTTTTCAATGCTTGCAACAACCTTCCACGAACTCCATATAACCTCATCACATTCCACATTGCTTCCCTATCAACTCTATCATATGCTTTCTCCAGATCCATAAACGCAACATACACCTCCTTACCTTTTGCTAAATATTTCTCGCACATCTGCCTAACTGTAAAAATCTGATTCATACAACCTCTACCTCTTCTAAAACCACCCTGTACTTCCAAGATTGCATTCTCTGTTTTATCCTTAATCCTATTAATCATTACTCTGCCATACACTTTTCCAACTACACTGAACAAACTAATAACTCTTGAATTACAACACTCATGCACATCTCCCTTACCCTTATATAGTGGTACAATACATGAACAAACCCAATCTACTGGTACCATTGACAACACAAAACACATATTAAATAATCTCACCAACCATTCAAGTACAGTCATACCCCCTTCCTTAAGCATCTCAGCTTTCACACCATCCATACCAGATGCTTTTCCTACTCTCGTTTCATCTAGTGCTCTCCTCACTTCCTCTATTGTAATCTCTCTCTCATTCTCATATCCCATCACTGGCACCTCAACACCTGGAACAGCAATTATATCTGCCTCCCTATTATCCTCAACATTCAGCAAACTTTCAAAATATTCCGCCCACCTTTTCCTTGCCTCCTCTCCTTTTAAAAACCTTCCATTTCCATCTTTCACTGTCTCTTCAATTCTTGCGCCAGCCTTCCTTACTCTCTTCACATCTTTCCAAAACTTCTTCTTATTCTCTTCATATGACTGACCCAATCCCTGACCCCACCTCAGGTCAGCTGCCCTCTTTGCCTCACGTACCTTGCGCTTTACTTCCACATTTTTCTCTCTATATTTTTCGTACTTCTCTATACTATTACTCTGCAGCCATTCTTCAAAAGCCCTCTTTTTCTCTTCCACTTTTACCTTCACTCCTTCATTCCACCATTCACTGCCCTTCCTCATGCTGCCTCCAACGACCTTCTTGTCACATACATCATTTGCAATCCCAACAAAATTTTCTTTTACTAACTTCCACTCCTCCTCTAAATTACCAGTTTCTCTTACTCTCACCTCGTCATATGACATTTTCAACCTTTCCTGATATATACTTTTTTACCCCCGGTTTTATTAGCTCTTCAACCCTCACTAGCTCCCTTTTACATCCACCTACTCTATTCCCCCACTCTTTTGCTACCACTAATTTTCCTTCCACCAAAAAATGATCAGACATACCGTTAGCCATACCCCTAAACACGTGCACGTCTTTCAATCTGCCAAACATTCTTTTAGTTATCAACACATAATCCACTAATGCCCTTTCTACTACTCTTCCATTTGCCACTCTTACCCATGTATACTTATTTTTATCTTTCTTTTTAAAAAAGCTAGCACTTATTACCATCTCTTGTTCAACACACATATCTACCAGTCTCTCATCACTCTCATTTTCACCTGGTACGCCATACTTCCCAATGACACCTTCTACCTCTCCAGCGCCCACTCTAGCATTTAAGTCAGCTATGACAACTACATAATTCCTTCTATCATATATATATATATATATATATATATAAATATATATATATATATATATATATATATACGTAGGTAGAAACGTGAATCTTTTTTATTTATTCTTTAGATATAAGATAATAAAGATATGATAAATGAGGATGAGGCCGACGTTTTAAGATTAAGATGATGGGCATGTCTCCATTTCCAATCGGATATTGGTTGAGTCTTGTCTCTCTTTGATCTCTGTTCCAAAGAGATGGAATCTTTCCTAACGGTCTCTTTTTATTCAGTTCGGTTTGTGGAATTCCGGTGGCTGGAGAGTTACCCAGAAAAAATAAAGGTGAAATTCTTTTATCTTCTCACCAATATTTCTCTGCTAGTATATAAATTTTTGCGTTTATATTATCCGGAGTCAATATTGAAAAAAGTTGCTCTAAATAAAAGCTTGCAATCATACACTCTCACACTTACACTATTATGGGTGTGTATGTTTGTTTGTTCTTCTGTGTAAAAAGGCGTTTAAACATTTATTTCCTGAATGGACGGAATAAAGTAAGATATACAAGGAGGTAGGTAAATAAACTGGTCCATTATTCATAATTCTTAAAATTTGATATAATCTTAATGACATAATAGAGACATTTTGATTAACAACATTTTTCCTATAACATATTTTATCTGTAATTTTTGTGTGTTGATAGTACTACATTTACTCTAATCAATTCACCAACGTCCTATGTCAGAAAGTACATTCCCATTACCACCGGATCTCTCTCTCTCTCTCTCTCTCTCTCTCTCTCTCTCTCTCTCTTTTCATGAACGAAAAATTTAAATTGTGATGAGATGCGATAATACGAATGGTTACAGTGTTTTTCTTTCATCCACGACGATGCAATGCATATAGCCTTGTTAGTCGGATAGATGCGGAAGTATTAGCAGCAGGTACTACGGACCCTGGAAAGAGGTGAATATCGTTCATAATGTAATGTTGTGTATCACTGGAGAGCTAGTGTTCAGTATATCTCCTGTGCTAAGAAAAAAAGAAATCCTATTTCCAAATAATGTGTAAACATGCATGTGAATAATTAAAATGTTTAAAATGTTTGTCTGATTTTGTTTGTTGATTATCAGGCGCACAATACGTTGAAAATCCGTATTTGAAACAATAGCATTATTTTCATTATTGATAATAGTTTTTAAGAAAATCCAATGAATTACATTTTCATAAGGAAATAGCCATAATAGAGACTCTATTTGAATCATAATGAACCTAAAAAATATTTGAATATTTATGACTCTGCTCGCCGTGTTTATTAAAGTTGATGCTCATTATTGCATATGTGTAGTGGAAAATACGTATCAATCATATGAAAACGACAGTTGGTTAAGAAAGTACTAATGTAGAAGGAGAGGGCTTATCAATGTATCATAAGACTTCTCTTCTGTTTTATAAATGCGCACTAGTTAAATATACAAATAAACTAGAAATGATTAAGTAATTATAAACAAGGTGACCTTTCAAATAAGAAGACACTGCCTCATAATAATATTAAATTTCGGCTTTGTTAAGGATGTTACCATTCTCCCTAAACAATCACCAAATTGATATGTCTTTTCAGTAAGTCTTTTATGATCCGTATAATATTACTCATATTATGATTCGATTTAATGAGTAAAAGCTCGCTCATGAGTAACAGAAGAAAGAAACAAGAAAATGTAATAAAGACCAAATATATATATATTCACTTGGTCAGTGTGCAAGAGCCTTCTCCATTCAAGCTAGAATACGACTGCTGGTAACTTGTCAGGTTGACCTATTTGCTCCCCTAAGCAACCCCTCCCTAGCTCAAAAGGCCTGTGTGATTACAGGCGGTATTTGTAACTTGTATGTTTAAGTTAGGCTGCAACTCACATTAAACACATCGAGAAAAAGGAACGTTTCCAATATTATTATTATTATTATTATTATTATTATTATTATTATTAAACTACAATCCTAGTTGGGGAAGTAGGATGCTGTAAGCCCAGGGGCTCCAACAGGGAAAATAGCCTAGTGAGGAAAGGGAACAAGGGAAAATAGAATATTCTAAAAACAGTAACAACATTAAAATAAATATCTTCATACATAAACTATAAAAGCTTTCACAAAACTACACGGAGATAAATTGAATAAGAATAGTGTGCCCGAGTGTACCCTCAAGCAAGAGAACTCTAGCCCAAGACAGTGGAAAACCATGGTACAGAGGCTATGGCGCTATCCAAAAGTAAGCTAACAACACCCTATTGCTATAGTTGATAAATTAGGGAAAGTTATATGATTTATCAGGAGTCTGTACCATTCTAATTTCACCGAAATGAAAAGGTAAAGAATAATGCCATAATGGTGATAGCATTAAAAATGAACAAAACAATAATAAAAATAGTTTATAAAAATAATAATGATGATACGGAATTCTATTAAGTATTTTTTTTATTTCACATTTTATAGCTTTGATTATCAAAATTAAAGTTTTGCTGGAAAGATAATTATTGTCATCCCATAGCTATTATCTTATGTGATTGAAACAATGTTATTTAGAGTCACATCCTTAGGTTTTTTACTCATATGTTCTTCTCTTCAGTATTATTATTATTATTATTATTATTATTATTATTATTATTATTATTATTATTATTATTATTATTATGTGAGAAAGACTTGACAATGGCATTGATAAAATGTTTTTTGAACGTAGAAAGTTACTTTTTTCAAGGGAGAAATGTTTAAAAATGATAAATAAAACAATATATATGTTAATCAAAACCCCATATGCTGAAAATAATGGGAAGTTTTCAACATTATAAAGAAGTACTTGTCAATTCTTTCTCCATATGTTGTGGCGGGATATCACAAAGAAAACCCCCAAACAACTGGATCTCTGTAATAGACAAATAGTCCCAAAACTCAAATTTTTCCATTACTTTTTCACCAACTGGTCTCAGACCTTGGGCACAACTCGCCGTACGAATTTTTTAGCCGTACGTGTCTGGGAATTTTTCAGTGGTAGCCATGAACTCCTGTGATGTAATTGGTAGTGAGTGTGTTGAGTGTTCAGTACGGGGTAAGTACGTGTGACGCACGGGTACCACACGGTGCCCAAGTGTCATCAGATGAATGCGTGGGAAAATTATGGCCTACGGCACATGCGGGAAAAGCTGCACTAATTATCTACTAAGGATCTGAGTGTAATGCAGGTGACGCACTTCCGGAGTACTAGTCTTAAGCGTCCCCTGGGGGGTATAAATACCACCGTGCTATGCTTGCGCTCCACACTCTAGGGTTGCAAGTTCAACAGCGTGGATATCCTGCGGCATGGAGTTTCCTAGCTTTTTCTATGTGTTGCTTTTCCTACTCCGCATAGATCAAGGGGCTTCCTTCACTTTCACGAGCTTGTTCGACATCGCTATGAAGCTGGACTTCTCTCACAGTACTGTTAATTGAATAACATTGTACCGAATTTTGTAAAATTTAAACTGTATAGATCTGCTTTATATCAAACGCAATTTTATGATGATGCCACTAAATGTCTTTTAGAAATAGAAATTACAAATAAAAAAAAAAATTTCACAATCACAATGACGCCGTTAGCAATATTCTTAAAACTGTATGTAACTCTTTTACCTTAATTGACTCTATAATTTTCAAACAATTTTTTAATAAGAGTATTTCTGAGTACGTTTCTACCGTACAAGATTGTCATAATAGGAAACTTAGAAGCTTGGATATTTTTATTCCAAATTTTAACAAAGACCGAATAACTGTTTTTAACTATTATAATTATGTATTATCTAAAAGAGAAGAGCTTCTGTTGTCGTTGGGTTTGGATTTCTGTCTTCCCAACTTCAGACCTAATTACCCTAACTTTTTTCTACCTGTAGAGTCACTATTTCAAAGGCTTAAATCTCTGCCCTTTGACATGAATCTTGGTAACCTGCAATCCAAACTTTATGAAATATCACATGCTGCATTTGGGAAACTAAAAACCAGGTGGACACCCTTTTTTAAGAAAACAGATTTTGATATATTGAGGAATCTTGCTAATAGAGATAATCTTATTATTACTATACCTGATAAAGGCAAAGGAACTGTCATTTTAGATAAGGAGGAATATGTGGGTAAAATGGAAAGTATTTTGAATGACGAATCTAAATTTCTGAAAATTGGTGAGCCTAATTCTAATAATATCTTTAAAACCGAGGATAGAATTAATAGATTTTTAAAGACTCTTAAAAATGAAAAATCCATAACTGAAACTACCTACCAAAATTTGTTCTGTTCGGGGTCTTCCTATGGCATCTTATATGGTTTACCAAAAATCCACAAGCCCAATGTTCCACTGAGACCTATCTTATCGTGTTTTAATACCCCTAATTACAAGCTAGCTAAGTTTCTCGTTCCCTTACTAGAACCTTTGACAAAAAATACCTTATCTCTGAATAACTCCTTTGCATTCAAAGAGGCCATAATTTATCAGGACTCAGATCTTTTCATGACGAGTCTTGATGTCGAGTCTTTATTCACTAATGTACCTGTTGAAAGAACTATCAATATTATTTTAAACAAATTATTTTCTGAGCCTAATACCACTTTTAATGATGTTAACCGCACGTCTTTTGAAAAACTTTTGGAGCTGGCGGTGCTGGACACCTCTTTCGTTTTTAATGGTAATTTGTACAGACAACTTGATGGTATGGCTATGGGTTCCCCTTTGGGACCCGCCTTTGCTGATATTTTCATGTGCTCCCTGGAGGAGACCATGCTGGAAAATTGCCCTTTAAATTATCATCCCTTGTTTTATGTTAGGTATGTTGATGACACCTTTGCTCTATTCAGAGATGAGTTCGGCGCTGACTCCTTCCTTGACTTTGCCAACTCACAACATGAACAACGTAACATTCACCGTAGAAAAGGAGGACGGTAACAAACTCCCCTTTTTAGAAAAAAGAATTTTACTGGGTTGGGTTCAAACTTTTATAGCTCTCGTTTTTATAATTCAAAAACTATTTATATTTTCACTCTTCTCCACAGAGCATTCCTTTTGACCTCTAGCTGGGAATCTTTCCATACTGAAATTATTTATCCATGTGAAT
>NC_090734.1:28019861-28024861 GCF_036898095.1 Palaemon carinicauda | reverse complement strand
AGATACCGAGGTATCAAGTCATAAAAGTCTGTATTACAAATCAATCACATTAGCGTTAGAAACGCTCGGCACACATGTCTGAACTTATGCTAGGTTCACCTTTGAAAGAAGGAACAGTCTATATGGGCACTTGGTGCCTTCATTTAGTTTGTAGTACAGTATGTACCTACACACTCACCCTGGACTTAATCGTCCCAATTAAGACCACTGTTCCTCGCAAAGTTAAACAGTAGGGTTAACTACACGACCCACTGCTACCACAGATCTCTTAAGTTCCTCTACTTGCTTCGCATAGTGGCGAAAGAACACCCTGGAAGACTTCCAGCCCGTGTATGAACGGAGATGTTCAAAATCCATACAATTAAAGAAATTTAGGGATGAGGCAACTTTCCTCGGATCGTGACCTGCGGGTGTACTGTCAGGATCCGCTCTGCGAATAAAATATGTAATTTTCGCTCTGAGTTGATTCAGAGATAAATTTGAGCCTGATGTTTCTCCCCTGAATAGTTGACCACCCTTGAAGTCTGAAGTTCTACGAAGATAGACCTTTAGGCATTCTACTGGACATAGAGATGCATCTTGTGACGGGCCGAGAGAGGATGTGTGACATCAAAGGCAGATTGGAAACGATTGAGTTATATATTAAGGAACACTCTTCTTTATATACAAAACCTCAAGGCAACAGGACATAACAAGTTCGAGAGACAGACAATGTTCAGAGCAAAACAGCAGACATGAATTTTCATGTTCGTTTTAGTGCGAGGGAAGAGCGAAGATACAAGCATTTTATATACAAAAGGAATTATGTACAACTGTGTGACACACGGTTGGTACATGGCTCCCCCTCTAAAAATGACATACCTAACATGTTAAATAGGTGCCCTGAATCTGGAGAGGTAGTAGTAAAAACTGTGCCGATTAGCGACAGTGAGTGGCTGTAGAAGTCGTTGGTTTGGGTGCGAGCGAGTGGTGGATGATGGGTGGCTGTTGCCGCTCCGGCTCGTCACGGGGTAGGCGAGTGTGTCCTACGGCATTCATAGGTGTGTGTCCTACGGCATTCATAGGCGAGTGTGTCCTACGGCATTCATAGGCGTGTGTGTCCTACGGCATTCATAGGCGTGTCCTACGGCATTCATAGGCCTACGGCGTTCATAGGCGTGTATGTCCTACGGCATTCATAGGCGTGTCCTACGACATTCACGTCAGCTTCGGTTGAAGTTGAATAGATGTCCTCTTCGTCACGAGTGGAGGTTTGAAAGTCATGAAGTGGGTTCACATCACGAGGAGAGCCATCTGCGGCAGGTTGCAGGCGAGTGATACTGGTCATTTTCCCGAGGGTGAGCGAAGCCCTTTGGTCCCCCAACGGTTGTTGAGAGAGCTGAAAAGGCGTTGCTATACGGGCGGCTGGCGACGGCGAGTACTGCTGCAGAAGGTATGCGTTGACGGCGTCATAGTAACGGTGAGAGGTGTAGGGGGGATGGGGAGGCGGGAGGAGCGAGTCACTCCGGGGTCACCAATGTGACGGGGGAGGGAGAAGTTGTGAACTCAAAGGCAGATTGGAAACGACTGAGTTATATATTAAGGAACACTCTTCTTTATATACAAAACCTCTAGGCAACAGGACATAACAAGTTCGAGAGACAGACAATGTTCAGAGCAAAACAGCAGACATGAATTTTCATGTTCGTTCTAGTGCGAGGGAAGAGCGAAGATACAAGCATATTATATACAAAAGGAATTATGTACAATTGTGTGACACACGGTTGGTAAAATCTTCTTTCAGAGGGCAGATTCTCCAGGGACCCCCACCTGTTGGTGGGTAACTCATTCTTGGCGAGAAACGTAGGATCCGGAAACAGGTTCAGATCCTCCCCATCCAGGAACTGAACACGACCTGCCTCTCTCGAGAGGGCTACGATCTCACTAACCCTGGCCCCGGACGCGAGTGCAAATAGGAAAATAACTTTTTGCGTCAAATCCTTTAACGCACATTCTTCATTGCTCAACAGGGAGGCGAAATGAAGAAATTTGTCTAAAGACCATGAGATGGGCTTTGGAGGTGCTGAAGGTCTGAGCCTAGCGCAGGCTTTCGGAACTTTATTAAAGATCTCGTTACCTAGGTCGATCTGGAAGGCAAATAAAATGGGTCTCATCAAAGCAGATTTACACACTGAAATCGTGTTAGCTGCCAACCCTTGGCCATGGAGGTGGATGAAGAAAGATAAGCAAAAGTCTGTTGAGATCTCCTGTGGATTCTTTGCCTTTACAAAGGCCACCCATTTTCTCCAAGATGACTCATATTGCCTTCTAGTCGATTTGCACTTATATTCCTCTAGGAAGTCTATGCTGGCTTTCGAAATCCCGAAACGCTTTCTCACCGCAAGGGCGAGAAAATCATGAGCTGCAGGGTCCGGGTTTTCTGTAATGAAGCGCAGACAGTCGACTTTTGGACTCGCTGGGTCAGAACTGGATGTGGTAGCGGCACGAACTTCATCTGTAGTTCCAACGCCAAGGGGAACCACATACTGTTCGGCCACTTGTGGGCCACTATTGCCGCTACCCCCCTTGAAGGATCTCAGTTTGTTGAGGACCCTCAACAGAAGGTTGTGAGGAGGGAACAGATAAATCCTGGACCATCTGTTCCAGTCGAGGGACATTGCGTCCACTGCTTCCGCTAAGGGGTCCTCGTACGGGGACACGTACAGGGGCAACTTCTTGTTGTCTTTCGTCGCAAAGAGGTCTATCTGCAGTTCTGGGACTTGATTCAGAATGAAGGAGAATTATCCTGCGTCTAAGGACCGTTCTGACTCTATCGGTGTGAACCTGGATAGAGCGTCCGCTGTCACATTGCGGACTCCTTGAAGGTGAACTGCCGACAGGTACCACTTCTTCTTTTCCGCCAATCGGAAAATGGCTAACATCATTTGGTTGAGAGGTGGTGACCTCGACCCTTGTCGATTCAAGCATCTCACAACCACCTCGCTGTCCATCACCAATCTTATGTGGATCAAGTGACGTGGGGAGACTTTCTTTGAGGTAAGGAGCACTGCCATAGCTTCTAGAAAGTTTATATGAAAGGTCCTGAATAGCTTGGACCAAGTCCCCTGGACTTTTTTCCGATGAGAGTGACCTCCCCATCCCCTCCTTTGAGGCGTCTGAGTGAATCGTCATCGACGGGGGAGGTGGCTGAAGAAGAACCGACTTCTTTAGATGTCTGGCTTGGGACCAAGGTCTGAGAAGAGTACGTAGCCGAGGCGGCACTGGTCTTCTCAGATCTCTTCGCGCGTTTGATGCATACCTTCTCCAAACTCCGGTTGCATCCTTTAGCTGTGCTCTTAGCACTGGGTCTGTCACTGAAGCAAACTGGAGAGAGCCTAGTACCCTCTCCTGTTCGCGTCTTGATATCCTTTCGGAATCTAGAAGTCTCTTGACAGAGCCCGCTATCTCCTTCCTTTTCTTCGTCGGGATGGAGAAACTGTGTGACAAAAGGTCCCAGTGGATTCCCAGCCACTGGAACTTTTGGGATGGAGAAAGTCGAGACTTTTTTCTGTTGATCTTGAAGCCTAGATACTCTAGGAACTGGATCACCTGACTGGAAGCTTGCAAGCATTCGGTCTCGGATGCTGCCCACACCAACCAGTCGTCCAGGTAGGCTACTACCTGAATTCCCTTTAAGCGTAATTGTTTGAGAGCTGCGCTCGCAAGCTTCGTGAAAATCCTTGGGGCTATGTTTAGCCCGAATGGCATGGCTCCGAACGCGTATAGTCTCCGTTGTAGCCTGAACCCTAGGTAGGGGGAGAGTCGACGGCTGATTGGAATGTGCCAATAGGCGTCTGACAAGTCTATAGACTAAGTATGCCCTCTTGGGCAGTAAGGTCCTTATGTGTTGCAGTGTTAGCATCTTGAATTTGCAATTCACTATGAACTTGTTGAGTGGCGACAAGTCTAGAATGACTCTGAGCTTTTCCGAGTCTTTCTTGGGAACACAAAAAAGCCTCCCTTGGAATTTGATGGACTTCACCTTTCGGATCACCTTTTTCTCCAACAGTTTCTTGAACGTACGCCTCCAAAACGGGGGTGGAGTGTTGGAAAAACCGAAGGCACGGGGGTGGAGTGCTGTACCAGCTCCGGCCCAGTCCATTCTTGAGTAGGCTTTGGACCCAGGGATCGAAGGTCCAGCGATCCCAAAATTTCATCAGTCTCCCTCCTACCGGTATCGTTTCACTTGGACTGCCGTCCTGAGGTCTTGCCTCCCTGACCACGACCACCTCTGAATCCCCTTCCCCTTGAGGGGTGCCTAGACGAGCCTCTGGCTGCTCCTCTAGGTTTTGCACGAAAGGAAGAAGACTGTCCTTCGAACGTTGGGGTGAATGTGGTTGACTGACCTGGCACAGCCTGGGGTACCCACTGAAAAGTAGTCGGGGTTTGTGCCACCATCTGTGGCACTGGAGGCAATGGCAATTGCAGTTGCTGTTGCTTTCTAAAAGGCTTGCCTGGCCGAGACGGTAGCCTAGTCCTCATATTCTTCCTCTTTGGTTGAGGACCCTCATCCGGGGAAGATTTTCTTTTGATAGCCAGGCCCCACTTCTGGAGAAGGTTTCTATTCTCCACGGCGGCCTTATCAGCAACCTCTTTGACCACATCGGTAGGGAAAAGGTCTTTTCCCCAAATGTTGGAGGAGATTAACTTCCTTGGCTCGTGTCTCACCGAAGCCCCGGTGAACACGAACTCCCTGCAAGCTCTCCTTGCCTTGACGAAGCCATAAAGGTCCTTCGTCACTGTGGCTAGGTGAGACTTAGCCACTACCATGAACATTTCATGGACCTTGGGGTCACTTGCCATCGTCTCAAGAGTAGTCTGATGATACATTGAGGCAGCCAGTCTTTCTTTTGTCTCGAACTCTCTTCGTAAAAGAGAGTCGGACAGCTTGGGGAGGTCCTCGCCGAATTGCCGTCCGGCAATATCAGCCTCCAACTTTCCCACTGAGAATGTCAGATGGA
>NC_090734.1:28002925-28019361 GCF_036898095.1 Palaemon carinicauda | reverse complement strand
AACAGTTAGTATTGTATAAAAGCTATCAGATCTTAGATATGGTTATTGCTATGTTTTCTGGCTATTATTTACCTTTGATATTACTATTTCGCGATTTTTCACTGAAAAATAACTATTACGGAAATAAGCATTGCAGTAGATTTTACATAAGCTATGTTTTTATATAAGTATTGCATTCATAGGCCTTCCCAGAATCTCTTAGATGGGTCTGATTCTGGGTTCTCTTGATTGTTGTATTTGCTTTTAAGTTGTCTGGTTTCTGTAGGTATTATTATTATTATTATTAGTAGTAGTAGTAGTAGTAGTAGTAGTAGTAGTAGTAGTAACAGTATTATTATTATTATTATTATTATTATTATTATTATTATTATTATTATTATTATTATTATTATTATTATTATTATTATTATTATTATTATTATTATTCATCTTTACTGAATTTGAAAATATTTTCGAATCATGAAACTACTTGTTTATAAATTTATTTCTGGTATTTCTTTCTTAAACGCCCGAGCAAGGCGTGAGAATCAAACAAATGTTTTCGTCCAGGTTCATTTGCTCTTTGAAAAAAAAGTATACCCGAGATATTTTCAAAGATTTTCTTATTTATTTTATGACTGAGTGGTTATGCTTGGTAAAAATTCTGAAATAAATACATATATGATAAAATGGGAGGAATATAGTTTGTCGTGTTAGTTTGTTTTATATAATAAGGTTTTAGTAGCCTGACGACTACTTTAGTTGAATGGATTAACGGTTGTGGAGGGTTTGTAACTATGCTATTACATAAATCTTGAATGAAATTGTATTTTTCTTTCTTATTGATAATTTCATATCAACTTAAAAACAAGACGGCGAAGCCCTTTTTATCTTCCACGTCTTTTGTCAATAATGTATCACTAAAACAGGTTTTTACTGATTGCGTTCATGATATTTTTATAATAATCTATAATGTAGGATAAATAGTTGATGCTAAGATAATATTAAACTTGAAAAGTGGGCATTTATATTTTTTTTATCATTCTTGTTCTTATTATAATTACAATTTTCCTAGAATTATAAACTAGGCATCAAAGTGACCGAGAGCAATCTCTAAAAGTTCTATGGTTCTCTGATAAAATGCCAAATTTCAAACATGGTTTATTTATGAAACTCTTCACTGTGAGGTTCTCAAAAATAATAATGATCTTACGTCTACATTTCTATAGTTTTATCCAGGCTTAGGTAGGCTGTGGTGGCTATATGACCAAACCAGTAAAGAAAGTGAGATTTAAAAATAAAAAATCTTTTGTGAAATTAAGTATCCAAATGATTAAATAATTATCTTCATGTTTTTTTCGGATTTATTATCTAGTAAATAATATCCAAGCACATTGATTAAACAGTAATTTTCTTATCAGTATGATAATCACCTTTATCTCATGCGCCTATAGACGCAAGTCGTCTGGATCTTGAGCTCTTATTTCTATCCCTCTCCCTTCCTCATCTCTCACTTCACGATTCAATCTCCTCAATCATGAAATGTTTGTGTGTTCCAAATTTTCCAGTGCTTTTTCTGGAGCCCAGTTAAACGTTTGGTTAACTACTCTTTCTTGGGGAGTGTGAAGAGCATGATCTTATCCATATATGGCACTTTTGGAGATTGTTTCATTGTCATACCACGACTTATGCCCATATAGTAACACAGATCTCACTAAACTGATATTTAATACAATTTTTATACGTAATTTCAGGTAACTTGACTTCAAAATTTTACTGTACCCAGCCATTCGTTTTATTCCATTCTTTTACTATATTTTAAAGACCCTTTGTTAAAGATCATAGGTCCTAAATACTTATATGAGTCTACCTTATTAATGATTCCTTCCAATACTATTTCATCTTCCACTGCATATCCCTTTCTTATCAGCTGTATCTTTCTTCTAATTATCTTGAGCCTAACCTTGCGTGATATTTCCTGCATTAGGATATGTAAACAATGCAAGTCATTTTGGTGTTCTGCTAATACGGACAAAACTCTTCTATGCATTACAAAATCACTGAGGGGGATTAGCAACATAGGTGACAACATATTCCCTTGTGGTACCCTGCTGTTTCATGAAAATTTCTTTGACAGGACTCCGCTAACATTAATCTTGCACTTGCTATACTCATGAACGAAATCAACATATTTAATAAGAATTCCAAAATAACCCACAACTCTCCCAAAAATTGGTATGTTTACACTACCAAAGGCTTTTTTCATAGTCGACAAATGACATCATTATAAGATATCTATATTCTACGCATTACTCTACAACGTGTCGGAAAAGGGAAATTGTGTCTTAAAACTTTTGCCTTTTCTAAATTCTGAAAGCTCATCTCTCAGCTTTTCTTATATATATCTCCCTTCAGACTTTCTAGAACAAACATAGTATATAGTTTCATGACAACTAATATAACCATGATAACTCCTATTCATCAAGTTTTGCCTTTTCTTAAAATTATATAAATTGGCCTGGTCAAATTCCATCTTGCTCTTCTTTTATTCCTTCTTACCTTTTCCCTTTTGTAATCTACTGCTTTCCATATACGTATGTATTTAAGAAATTATATATCACGTTTGATATATATATATATATATATATATATATATATATATATATATATATATATATATATATATATATATATATATATATATGTATATATATATATATATATATATATATATATATATATATATATATATATATATATATATATATATATATATATATATATATATATATATATATATATATATATATATATATATATATATATATATATATATATATATTAATTATTCGAATTACATTTATTCGGCATACCGATTCATATATATATATATATATATATATATATATATATATATATATATATATATATATATATATATATATATATATATATATATATATATATATATATATATATATATATATTCAAATAAGCCATATATATTTTTGATACATTAATGTCTGGATTCTCTAAACGACCTCGGGATCAGAGCCCCAGGCGAAATCACAGAGAGACAAGAGCTTGGGTCCAGGC
The DNA here is from genome assembly GCF_036898095.1 of Palaemon carinicauda. Classification (NCBI taxonomy): domain Eukaryota; kingdom Metazoa; phylum Arthropoda; class Malacostraca; order Decapoda; family Palaemonidae; genus Palaemon; species Palaemon carinicauda. The sequence continues at coordinate 28,016,286 of NC_090734.1, read as the reverse complement.
CGGACCCAATCGAACCCTGGTCGGCAAGCTTGTATAGACAGTGACTAAGCCACTTGGCCAAGTGGCTTAGTCACTGTCTATACAAGCTTGCCGACCAGGGTTCGATTCCCGGCCGGACCCAAGCTCTTTTCTTTGTGTGATTTCGCCTGGGGCTCTGATCCCGTGGTCGTTAAGAGAATCCAAACATTAATGTATCAAAAATATATATGGCTTATTTGAATATGAAAAACACGTCTAAATGTGCAAAATTTATCATATATATATATATATATATATATATATATATATATATATATATATATATATATATATATATATATATATATATATATATATATATATATATATATATATATATATATATATATATATATATTAATTATTCGAATTACATTTATTCGGCATACCGATTCATTTTCCAAGAAGCAACTCATACAAAGGTTGCCAAGAGCACAAAAAGAAAAATAAAGCGATCACATGTTCAATGTTATAAAACGTTCAAACTAATAATATCCGATTTCATAATTGATAATGAGGTTAAATTTTACAAAAGTAATTGGGTGAAGATAATACAGCTTCATTATATGTAGCATAATAAAAGGTCTTTTTTAAGAAAATGCCAAGTCACGAGTACCTATAATGAACACCTACGGTAGAAGAGAATGTACACTAAATGTCATCCCCACATTCTTTTCTAGGTAAAATAGTGGGAAAATTATTGAGAACATAAATACATCATCTTTATATTACTGAGTTCACTGTGCTACAAAGTTAACTTCAAGAAATGTCCAGCTATTAATTAATTCTGCTGAAAAAAGTAGGGCATAATATCATAATTCAGTGCCTCTCTGTACTACGACGTGTTTCAACTCACATACTTGAACATAACGAGGAAAAAAAAAAAATCAGTGATAACCATGTGATATATGAGAAGAGAAATAATGCATAGTGATTTTTACATTCTATCTGAGACAAAAAGAGAACCATATTCAGGATGCCGCACGTTTTCATGGGTCTTCATAAATTCAGGGTCTCATGAAAAACGAGAACATTCATGCGTTAGTCACTGTCTGTACAAGCTTGCCGACCAGGGTTCGATTCCTGGCCGGAACCAAGCTCTTGTCTTTGTGTGATTTCACCTGGGACTCTGATCCCGAGGTCGTTAAGAGAATCCAGACATTAAAGTATCAAAAATATATATGGCTTATTTGAATATGAAATACACGTAAAAATGTGCAAAATTTATCATATATATATATATATATATATATATATATATATATATATATATATATATATATATATATATATATATATATATATATATATATATACATATATTATATATATTCATACATTTATATATATATATATATATATATATATATATATATATATATATATATATATATATATATATACACACACACATATATATATATATATATATATATATATATATATATATATATATATATATATATATATATATATATATATATATATATATATATATATATATATATATATATATATACACACACACACATATATATATATATATATATATATATATATATATATATATATATATACATATATATATATATATATATATATATATATATATATATATATATATATATATATATATATATATATATATATATACAGAGAGAGAGAGAGAGAGAGAGAGAGAGAGAGAGAGAGAGAGAGAGAGAGAGAGAGAGAGAGATATAAACTATGTATATATATATATATATATATATATATATATATATATATATATATATATATATATATATATATATATATATATATATATATATTAGTTTATTTCTGAATATTTTCATGTAGGAAAATCTCTCTCTCTCTCTCTCTCTCTCTCTCTCTCTCTCTCTCTCTCTCTCTCTCTCTCTCCCTTTTTATCCGACGGGAGGCAGGTTACACGAAGATAAAAATTACACAATGTTCCTCAAAATTACATGAGGGAAATAAAAAAAGATCCTTGCAATTACAGGTATGTTTGTTTAACATCATTGACTTGCCAAATTTCTTTAATAATGATATTATATAAAAAGAATCTTCTGATAGAGAGCCCACATGGATTTAGACAAATTAATTCCTGTGTTATAAATTTTTTGTGATTGTTCCATCTAATGTTCATAATGTTCTACAAAGGTAAGACAATGGGTATCATATAAATAAAATTTCAAAAGGATTTTGGCAAATATTCCATGAAAAAAATAATGGTTAATATTAGAACACCAGCTATCATCGATAAGCCAGCTGAATGGATCAAGTATTGGCTGACAAACAGAGAAAAGAAAGCTGTAATATACCAAAATGCCTCTGAGTGGGCAGCTGTTACCGGTGGAGAACCTAAATATCTGTCCTAGACCCCTTACTATTCCTTACTTACATTAAAAACATACTACCGCAAGTAGAATAGCCAAATTTGCTGGCAATACCTAACTCCGCATAGACGCGGTGTACTCAGAGCATGTAAAAGCATAATCAGAAGAACAAATTTAGGTGGGAGAATTGTCTGGAGAATGGCGTATGTCTTTCAACCGTATGAAATGCATAATTATGCACATACGTTGTAATAACCCATATATATATATATATATATATATATATATATATATATATATATATATATATATATATATATATATATATATATATATATATATATATATATATATTTATATATATATATAATATATATATATAGATATATATATATATATATATATATATATATATATATATATATATATATATATATATATATATTTATATATATAGGTGTATATATATATATATATATATATATATATATATATATATATATATATATATATATATATATATATATATATATATATATATATATATATATATATATATCTATATCTATATATATACCTATATATATATACACATATATATATATATATATATATATATATATATATATATATATATATATATATATATATATATATATATATATATATATATATATGTGAGTGTGTATATATATATATATATATATATATATATATATATATATATATATATATATATATATATATATATATATATATATATATATATATATATATATATATATATATATATATATATATTGTCACCCATCTGCCAGATTGGCATCTTAATTTTGTATAAAGCTCTAAATTTCATTATTTTTGGAAATGTACAGTTCATTCATGTACCTGTTTTTCAGATCCCTGGCTGGATCTTTAGTTATCACATTTTCAGTGTGCTTTTTTTTTCCCCGCCTACTTTAAGTTTTCTTCGGACCACCTATTTCATGCATAGTTAGTCTCACTTGGTCCTCTACTGTGATAAGTATCATATTGGAGTAGCTGTCTTCTTATTCTTCAGTTTTTGTAATGTATTAATGTTCTTTTATATAACCTTGAGTGAACCTTAGTGAAACTGATAACGTAACTTATATTAAAAATTTAGTATATTAAGGTTTAATGATATATATGTGCGCGCTGTGAAACCATTTTCGTATTATTGTTTATAGACGGTTTTCTCTTTTGGGTAATGTTAACGCAGTAGTTTATTTTTAATTTTCGCCCTCACCGAGTCGACGACTCCTCGAGACTCACGAGAGCTATCCGGAAGCTCTTATCCATATTTTGTCCTTTTATAATTATAACTACGACTTATGCAGTCATTTGCCCTGGGTTAGACGATACCAGGATCGCGTAGTTTTGACGATAGGTGAGGAATTGTTCAAACCTTTATTTACTTTATTTTTACTCCGCGCCGACGTTCAAAGTTTTGTAAATTGTCATTCAAGTTGTTTGGAGTAAATAACTTTTCTAGGACCAACGGGTTATTTCCTTAGTTCCTCCATATCAGCTTGAATCGGGAATGTAAAAACTGTTTTCACTCCCTCGTGTTCTTTATCACCTTTTGCTTTCAAATCGTGACTGTCCCTTTTCCCTAAACACCCTAAAATGATTTTATTAGTTGTAATGCTTGTTGTTTAATTTTGTCGTGAAACTATAAACTCACTAACATGATAATTTTGTACTGTGGTTTGTAATGCATTTACTTGAATGACAGCAGGAACGTGTTAGTCTATTATAATTGTAAAACAGGAATTCAATTGTTTGCTAAAGGAAGTTTTCTTTAACTTTAACCATGGCTCAATTTAACGTTCAGAAGTTTGCTGCAGATCCCTCTGCTGAGTTAACTAGTATCCCAAATTTTAAGAAACTAGAGCTTCACGAGTTACCTAGTCATTTGTCCATTGCAACTAGGAGTAGCATGCGGAAGAATGAATTTCGCAACCGGATTCTTGAGAATTATATGTGTGTGGGTGAACTAGGCAATGAAGCTAGACAGTATATAACGCGTGAACCAGCAGTACTAGCCCACGAGCAGCAGTTAGAATATGAGCGAATTTCCCTTGAACGCGAGAAACTTGCGGCACAGAAATTAGAATCAGAGAGACAATTTGCATTGTTGGAGAAACAAGCCGAAAAGAAACGGTTAGAGTCAGAGAGACAAATGTCGAAACTTAAATTAGAATTTGAAATGGAGAAAGCTAAACTTCAGTTAGCTTTAGAGAGAGAGAAAGAAAAAATGGACTATGAATCGTCGTTAGCACTTAAATTTGAACAGGAAAAAGCAAAGCTTTCTAGAGAGAACAAGGAACATGAGTTTTCGGTTTTGGAGGCTCAGGAGAAATCCTTTGATTTAGCAAAAAACATTAAGCTGGTTCCCACATTCACAGATTATGAACCTGAAGATTATTTTAAGACTTTTGAAGAGACTGCCATGCATTTGGATTGGCCACGCGATCAGTGGGTTTGGCTGTTAAGGCCGAAATTAACTGGAAAAGCTGCGTAAGTTTGTAGACCTCTCGAAAATACTACAGATTACTAGAATGTCAAACAAGCAATCTTGGATGCTTTTTCAATCTCTGTCGAGGGATATCGTCAGACCTTTCGTAACAAAACTAAGTTCACAACTCAAACCTATGTAGAATTCGCTTCAAAGAAATTAAGGAAGTTTAGGAAATGGGTAAAATCTGCTGCACTAAGTAATTTTGCTGAATTAGAGAATTTGATTGTACTTGAAGAGTTTAAACGAAAGCTTCCTTTGAACATTATGATGTATTTAAAGGATAAGGAAGAAAAAGACTTCTTAAAGGCAGCTTCTCTAGCAGACACTCACTCTTTAATATATAAATTTGGCAACAGTAAGAGAACCGACCAGAATGTGAAACCATTTCCAGCTAAAAACTCTGAAACTCTGACTGATACGGCAAAAGCTTCCAATGTTCGTTTTAGTTATTGTAAGAAAGACGGTCACACAATTAAAAACTGTTCAGATCCTAAATGTAAAACTTCCTTGCCTTTTCGGAACCCATTTAACCCTTTTCTTAACTTTAAAGGTAAAACAGATGGTCAGATTAAGCCTGTCTCCCATATCCATTCTGAAAAGCATGTAAATCTATTTGATGATTTTACTTTTGATGGAACTGTAGCTTTGAACTCTGATGGGGATAAATATAAAGTCAGGATACTTTGTGATACAGGTGCTTCGTAAAGTTTACTTTTGAGAAATGCTCTCCCAAATATTGAAGCCAACGTAACTTATGAACATGTTCTCGTGAAAGACCTTTCACAAATATCTAAAGTTCCCCTTGCTAAAAAGAAGGGCAATGTGCTGGTAGGCATAAGAGATATGAATTTCCAGTAAAAGGTGTAACTTTATTATTGGCTAATGACCTTGCAGGACGTTTTGTAGTTCCCAATGTCATTGTAAGGGAAAAGCCTGTAGGTGAAAACATTGAACCTGATCCTGATTGCTCTGTAAATCCTTCTTGTGTTGTCACTCGTAGCCAGATATCTAGTTCGGATGAATCTAAAGTCACTTCTGTAAATTTTGAAGCACGAAATGTTATGAGTGGAGATAACCTTATTAAAGCTCAGAAGCACGATAACACTTTAAGTAAGCTTTATGACCAAGCGTTTTCTAGAAGTGAGATTATCAAATCCCCATGTTTCTACTTTGAATCTGAATTGTTAATGAGGTTTTACCGTTCCCCTAATTGATCTAGTGAAGACACCTGGAGCGAAAAGCGACAAATTGTGCTACCTCTATCTGTTAGGAATTCTATAATGGAAATAGCTCATGCTCATGATGCCTATGGAGGACATTTAGGAATTCATAAGACCTATTGTGAGATTTTGAATTGTTTATTTGGGCCTTATATGGAAAAGGATGTAGCAGCATTTTTTCGCACTTGTCTTGTATGTCAGATATCGGGAAAACCTAACCAGGTAATACCCAAGGCACCATTACAACTGATCTTAGTCCTTGATGAACCTTTTAGTAAGATAATTATATATAACGTTGGTCCTTTGCCAAAAACCAAGAAAGGTTATCAATACTTGCTCACTATAATATGTCCTACGGCCCGATACCTTATTGCCATCCCTCTTCGTAACATTTCTGCTAAGAACATTGCTAATTCTTTACTGAAAGTTTTCACTAATTTCGGTATCCCAAAGGAAATACAAAGTGATAGAGGTTCAAATTTTCACCAGTGACCTTTTTGCCCAGGTATTTAAAGAACTAAATATCAAACAAACTTTGTCTGCTGCTTATCACCCAGAGTCTCAGGGTGCCCTCGAGCGTTGGCACCAAACTTTCAAGAGTATGCTTAGGAAATTTTTTGTTGAAAGTCAACTTGAGTGGGATGAGGGCATTGATTTTCTTGTATTTGCTATCAGGGATCTTCCTCATGAGTCCCTTGGTTTTTCACCCTACGATATGTTGTTTGGGAGGTCAGTTAGAGGACCTCTTTCAGTAATTAAAGAGAAATGGTTGAACACCCCTTCTGAGTCTAGCCAAACCATTCAACAATATATGAATAAACTTAAAAGCACATTAATTCAGGTTAGGAAAATTCCTGGGGGAGAAATTAAGGGGTCAACAGATCTTAATGAAGAGAAACTATGATAAAGCTTGTAAAGTCAGAAAATTTAAACCTAATGACCTTATGTTAGCCTACCCTCCTGTCCCTGGTTCCCCTCTTAAAGCTTAAGTTTTGTGGGCCCTATCCCATTATAAAAAATGTAAACAATAATACCTACATTATCAGAACTCCAGATAGTTGAAAACCCACTCAGATCATTCATGTTAATTCACTCAAGGCTTATCACTCTAGGGAAACTGGAAATGGTTCTAGTGAGACGGTTGTTAATGTTAATTTTAAGGTAGAGACACCAAGAGAGGACAATTCATTAGAAAACCTTATTCCTTCCTCGATGCCACAAACCAATACAGAGGTTCTAAATAACCTGGATCTATTCTTGAGCCATCTCTCTCCTTAGCAGTCGTAAGACTTAAAGAATGTAATCTCTAGCCATTCAACTCTCTTTAATGATTTTCCCAGGAAAAGTGATTTGCTGCTACATGACATCGAGCTGGTTCCTGGTACAACCCCCCATTCGTCAGCAGTCCTATCATGTGGGTCCTGAGAAGAAGAGCAAAATGAAGGGGGAAGTCAAATATCTTCTCCGGCATGGTCTAGCAAAAACTGAGTAAATCACCATGCATCCCAGTTCCAGAAGAGGAAATATATATATATATATATATATATATATATATATATATATATATATATATATATATATATATATATATATATATATATATATATATATATATATATATATATATATATATATAGATATATTCATATATATATATATATATATATATATATATATATATATATATATATATATATATATATATATATATATATATATATATTCATATATATATATATATATATATATATATATATATATATATATATATATATATATATATATATATATATATATATATATATATATATATATATATATATATATATATATATATATATATATATATAGATATATTTATATATATATATATATATATAATATATATATATATATATATATATATATATATATATATATATATATATATATATGTATATAGATATATATATATATATATATATATATATATATATATATATATATATATAGATATAGATATAGATATATATATATATATATATATATATATATATATATATATATATATATATATATATATATATATATATATATAGATATACATACATATATATATATAAATATATATATATATATATATATATATATATATATATATATAGATATATATATATATATATATATATATATATATATATATATATATATATATATATATATATATATATATATATATATATATATATATATAGATATATATATATATAGATATATATATATATAATATATATATATATATATATATATATATATATATATATATATATATATATATATATATATATATATATATATATAGATATATATATATATATATATATATATATATATATATATATATATATATATATATATATATATATATATATATATATATATATATATATATATATATATATATATATATATATATATATATATATATATATATATATATATATATATATATATATATATATATATATATATATATATATATATATATATATATATATATATATATATATATATATATATATATATATATATATATATATATATATATATATATTATATATATATATATATATATATATATATATATATATATATATATATATATATATATATATATATATATATATATATATATATATATATATATATATATATATATATATATATATATATATATATATATATATATATATATATATATATATATATATATATATATATATATATATATATATATATATATATATATATATATATATATATATATATATATATATATATATATATATATATATATAGATATATATATATATATATATATATATATATATATATATATATATATATATATATATATATATATATATATATATATATATATATATATATATATATATATTATATATATATATATATATATATATATATATATATATATATATATATATATATATATATATATATATATATATATATATATATATATATATATATATATCTATATATATATATATATATATATATATATATATCTTCTTCTTCTTCTTCCCAGCTTTATCCCTATTCGGGGTCGCCGTTTCTAATGAGTCTCTTCCATCTCCCTCTGTCCTGTGTCATTTCCTCCCATACTCCCTTCTCCCTCATATCATCTCTAATGCAATCTCTCCACCTGGTCTTAGGTTTTCCTCTCCTTCGTGTTCCATCCACCTCCACGTCCATCACTTCTCTTGCCATGTGTTGCCCTTCTCTTCTCATCAGGTGGCCATACCATCTTAACCTTGCCTCTTGCACTTTCTTTGATGCCTCAGTGACTTTTACTGTACCCCTAATATGTTCATTTCTAACCCTGTCCTTTTTGGTTACTCCACTCATCCACCTAAGCATCCTCATCTCGGTTACGTTCAACTTTCTACCCTCTGTTTTCTTTAGGGGTGCTGCTTCCAATCCATATGTCATTGCTGGTCTGACCACTGCCTTGTGCACTCTGCCCTTCAATCTTATAGGGACTTTCCTATCACATATGACACCAGACACCCTCCTCCAGTTGTTCCAACCACACTGAATCCGGTTGTTAATTTCCTCTTCCATGTTCCCCCCATTGTCGATCACTGAACCAAGGTACTTGAATTTATGAACCCTTTTGATATTTCCTCCGCCTAATTTGATTGTTGTTTGCTGGTCGCCATCCATCTCGGTTGTCATATACTCTGTCTTCTTCCTGCTTATTCTTAAACCTCTACTCTCCAAGGCATATCTCCATCTTTCTAGTTTCCCCTCCAGTTCTTCCCTGTTCTCGGCTACCAAGACTATATCATCTGCATAGAGCAGACACCATGGTGGCTCCTCCCTGACATCCTCTGTTAACACATCCAAGACGATGTTAAACAGGAGTGGGCTTAGAGCAGATCCCTGATGTAGCCCAACTCCAACTTGGAAATTTTCTGTTCTTCCAACTGTAGATCTGACGCTGGTTTTTACAATTCTATACATCTCCCTGATCATTCTGACATACTTCTCCATCACTCCTCTCTCCCTGAGACATCTCCATATTTCCTGTCGTGGTACTCTGTCATATGCCTTCTCTAGGTCTATAAAGGCCATATGCAAGACCTTTTGTTTCTCTCTGTACTTTTCCATAATTTGTCTCAAAGCGAAAATACCATCCACAGTGCTAAGCCCCTTCATGAATCCTAGTTGCTGTCTACCGATGGAAACTTGCTGCCGTAATCTTTCATCCATAATTCTTTCAAATACCTTCAGTGTATGTGACATGAGTTTTATTCCTCGATAATTTTCACAACACTGTATGTCCCCTTTCTCTTTGAATATTGGGATTAATATACTTTCCCTCCATTTTTCGGGTATTGTCTCACTTTCCATAATCTTTTTCATTAACTGCCACAATATGTCAATTCCTTCCTCACCAAGAGCCTTCCAGGCTTCTGCAGGTATGCCATCTGGTCCCACAGCTTTACCATTTTTCATCTTTCCCAGTGCCCCTCTAACCTCAGCTTTTGTTATTTCTGTGACTGGTCCACAATTTGTGTGTCCGTCTCCTCTTAGAAATCTTTCATTTTCTTCATTCAGTAAGGCCTCAAAATATTCTTCCCATCTCTTTATTATGTCTCTCTCATTTCTCAGTATATTTCCATCCTTATCCTTAATCTGTCTTATGTGTGTTATATCCTTGGTATTCTTATTTCTCATGTGTGCTAGTTTAAAGATCTTTCCTTTCCCTTCCTTGGTATCTAGCTCTTTGTAAAGCTGATCATATGCTCTATCCTTAGCAATTGCTACAATTTTCTTTGCTAATTTATTTGCTTCCTTATAGGCCATCCAGTCCTCTTCCATTTGGGTCCCCTCCCACCTTTTCTTTGCTTCTCTCTTTTGCTTTGTTGCATCCTTCACTTCTTCACTGAACCACCACGTTTCCTTATTTTCGAACATCTTACCACTACTCTCACCCAGTATTTCTCTAGCAACCCGCAGTATTATCTCCATCGTTCTATTCCACCATTCATCAACATCCTCAATTTCCTGAGTTAGTTCCTCTAATACTTTTTCTTTAAACTGCCTACAAAGTTCAATATCTTTCAGCTTAAACCATTTAATCCTTTTTGGCCCCTGCATTTTTTTCTTCCTTATTTGTTCAACTTCCATAACCAAGTCCATCACTACCAAACGATGTTGCACACTCACATGGTCTCCTGGTATGACCTTACAATCTTTTACCTCGCGCAAATCTTTCCTCTTATACATCAAGTAATCTATCTGGCTGGACCTTCCACCGCTTTTGTACGTAACTAGATGTTCTTGCCGCTTGGTGAAAAAAGTGTTCGCCAGTACCATATCCTTGGCCACAGCAAAATCAACAATTCTCTCACCCTCTGCATTTCTTTCATCATAGCCATACCCCCCATGTATACGGCTGATCACATGGTTATTCTGGCCTACATGCCCATTCAGATCTCCCCCGACAAGGCATCTTTCATCTGCTGGTACCTTTTCCATCTCCTCCTCTAAGTCTGACCAGAAGTGATCTTTCTCTTCATCTGAGCATCCTGACTGGGGTGCATATGCACTAAAGATGTTAACAGTACAATTTTCAACCATCAGCCTGACCCAAATAATCCTATCGTTTCTTCTATTTACTTCAACGATTTCCTTCTTCATTTCACTTGACAGAATTATTCCAACACCATTCCTACTTTCTTTATTTGCTCCGCTATAGAACATCTTATACCCCTCCCCAAGTTCCCTCGCTTTGTTACCTCTCCATCTTGTCTCCTGTACACACAGAATATCTACTCGTCTTGTTTTCATTAGGTCAGCTATTGCCCGCCCTCTTCCTGTCATTGTACCAATATTTAAGGTTCCTACTCGTAGTTCTCGAGCTCTCATCTTTAGCCGCACTCGCTCACGATGCGGTAGCCCTTGCATGTCCACAGAGTTAGGGCGATGTATCTGTGGGTCACTTCCGGGTGACAACCTAGCCCTATTCTCGTTCCTTGTAAGACTCATTTCATAAAAGTTCTGGCAGGAGATTTTACAGACGGATGCCCTTCCTGACTCCAACCCTCCCTATTTATCCGGGCTTGGGACCGGCACTGAGTTGGGCTATCTTGATAAATATATATATATATATATATATATATATATATATATATATATATATATATATATATATATATATATATATATATATATATATATATATATATATATATATATATATATATATATATATATATATATATATATATATATATATATATATATATATATATATATATATAGATATAGATATAGATATAGATATAGATATAGATATAGATATAGATATAAATATAAATATAAATATAAATATATATATATAAGTGTGATTTGGATTTCTTGCAGTATCGTCTTTTAAATGGAGTACACCCCAAGTTTGTTAGGTTCAGGCTCTACAAGACCTCGTTATATCACACCGAATTTTACAAAAATGCCTTTGACGAACTACTTAAGAAGGAGATTGAGACGAAAAAGAAACTTTTTGAAAATACAAGTACTAATGTTTATCGCCTACGAGAACAACTTTTTCAGGATTTATCTATTATTGACCGTTTTATTTATCAGAAACTTTTTAATGATTTTGTAAACAATTATGTCTCATCTCTACAACTACGTCATCAAAAGAAACTGAAAGCACTAGGTGTTGTTACTCCTAATTTTAATAAGAGAAACTGTTGTATTTTTAATTTATCTAACTATGTTCTCTCCAAAAGAGAAGAGTTTTTGTTATCATTTGGCTTGGACTTCAATTTACCCTCCTACAGACCTAAGTTTGCAGACTTCTAATTTCCTTTTGAAATGCTTTTTCAAGGACTCAAGGGCTTAAATTTCATCAATGACCTAAGTGGTTTGCAACATAAGTTATCCTTTCTTTTACATAAAACTTAAACTAAGTTGAGAGTGTCTTGGACACCGTTTTTCAGGAAGGAGGATTTGAGTATCTTACGAAAATTAGGCAAACGAGATAGTTTGGTTATTTGTAAACCAGATAAGGGTAAAGGTGTTGTACTGCTCAATAAAACCGACTATATTGATAAGGATAAAAATATTCTTGCAGACCAAACTAAATTTATGTTACATGGTGAACTAAATTTTTTGGATATTTACAAAAGAGAAGACAAAATTAACAGTTTTTTGAGGAAACTGAAA
>NC_090734.1:27995425-27997925 GCF_036898095.1 Palaemon carinicauda | reverse complement strand
TCTCTCTGAAAAGTAATATGCTCAGGAATACTGAATCTCACTATCCGACATGAGAGTAAGATATATGTACGAGACAGATTTTGCAGTTTCTATGGGAAGGGCTTCAGGCTAAGGTGTTGAGTTGTCAATGATTGTAATTAGGTAATTATAGATTTTTCATCTTGGTTGGAAACCTACTTCACCATCGTAAATGTGGACAAAACTACACCGAGGTTAAGGAAAATAGCCCACTCCGGAATCTCTATGTCGCTGTAGTTTTGAAGTTTGTCATGAAGTACAGACATAAACTCAATCCTTACCATCCTTCGTAATAAATAGCCAAATCAACTTCGTGTTCATTGGCAATGCAGTAGATCAGTGTAAAGGATGTGCAAGGCTTTGAAAGAAATCATACACTTCTCGGCGCATGGGAGCAGTATCCATTGTCATGGTCTATAAGTTCTGACATCATTGATGAGGGTAGCATTGGAGTTGTTAATTGGTACATCTTCCTAACGGAGTGATATGCATGATGTCCTTCTGCTGAGGAGTTGTAATATAACCCCAGGGAATGGTGGACAATTTGTTACTTTACAGGGTGTTGGCAATGTGACTAATTTTCCTAGGGATGTGTCTGGGGTGCAATTTATTCAACCATTGCACAGAGATGTCGGCATTGATGAGTGCACCAGGCATTGAATACCTAGTGGAGGCATGCACCAGAGGCATGTGGTCCATGTGAATGATGAAAGGTGTACCTTCTAATTTGTGTGAAATTGATGGACAGCCAAATACGCATCTAGCAATTTGCTGTTAAATGTAGAGAAGCAGGATTTCCCTTGAACTGTTTTCTACTGATGAAGGCCAATGGGCTGGGCAAGCGGATGACCACCAGCTCGAATGTTGCACCGACAATGGAAAGAAGGATAGGGGTATGTGGCACGGGAAACGTGAGAGCACCAGCTATTGATAGAACATTTTATGTGTTAAAGAACTCCATTTCTTCAAGTTCTTTGGCTTACTCAAGAAAGATAAGTAGAGAGGCGGCGATGGCTCTTTGCAAATGATGATAATAGCTGATGATGCCTTAGAATTCTTGTAGTACTTTGACAGTCGAGGGCGTAGGGAAGTTCTGAACAGCTGCTACGTTCTCAGGCAGAGGGTGCACTCCTTCAAGAGTAATGCAGTGCTCTAAGATAATCTACTCCTTGATGCACTAGCACTGCAAAGGCTGGGCGGGAGTTATTGGAAATGTGTGTACCTAAAAATGTGGCTATTGTGGTCTTTTCAATGTCTTCTGGGTTCAAGGACACATAATAATATCACTTTAAGAGGTTGAGCATGGAGAAATCTTTGCATTGTACAAGTAGGAAATCAGGTTATCGATGTTTGGCATTGGGTTAGTGATTCAGTTCTACATGCATATTCCAGCACCTGTAATCCCCAAATGAAAGCAGGGAGACATCTCCCTTCAGGATGATGTATAGGTTGACGACCAAAGGCTTTAGGCCTTTTGACAAAGGCGCATTTCTTATATTTCTTTGAACTTTTGTTTATCACCAGCCAAACTCTGGGGCCAAATGGCTGTGTGCGGCAAACAACAAGGGCCCCATTGACTGGACATGGTGATAAATACCATGTTTGTCAAGAAATATAGGAATTGTCCGCAATTCTGGACTGAACACTTACGGGTGGGTGTAAGCCTCCATGTGAGATTCAATGTAGTGAAGGAGGTTTGAGGGGCCAATTTGATGAGTGTAGAGAAGTAAGAGTATGTGTTGACAACCATTCAGTGAGCAATATCAACCAAGAGGTGAAAATGTGAGAGGAAATCCACACCAATGATTGGCAATGTGACGTCAACAAAGAGAAATTTCCAGTGATATCTAGTGCTTTCAAATGATGAAGTGTCAGGTTAGTATCAGTGCCCTACCATGTTCACATCAGCTTAGTCGATGTTGAATAGTTATCATCTTCATCATGAATGGAGGTTTTGATGAAGGTCTTAAAGGTTGTGAAGTGGCTGTCCATAAGGTTATCAACTTTAGTCATGAGGTCCTTGACGGGCAAATTATTGACATTGGGGATGGCAGCAGAGGTTCGGGTAGACATCCTACTCAAAGGGCACGAAGTACGTTTACTTCACTAAGAGTTCAGGTTATAGGTGAGTAATGAAGTTCATTTACATGAGGTTGAGCAAAGATTATTGGTCCCCATCCGTGGTTGACAGAGCAGAAAAAGCTTGGGTATACAGGTGGCCTGCGATGATAAGTACAGCTCTAGGAGGTATGTTTTGATGGCAATGTTTGCTTTTGGGGTGTATCCTTGTTCGGAAAGCGAATAGAAGAATTCTGAGGAAGTGTTCACAAGAATTGCCATGAAGTCATAAATTTTCTTTGGTACTTGAAAGAGTCACACTCTTTATATGGAACTGGGCCTAGGCCCAATGAAACCAGGCCAATGCCTCTTTACTGGTGAATTGCGGTAGTTTCATGGTTGTGGCGTCGATACGAGTGTCAGA
>NC_090734.1:27990425-27992925 GCF_036898095.1 Palaemon carinicauda | reverse complement strand
GACAAGCCCCCTAAAACTGCATTCCATTACAATGAACCAATTACAAAGAATTTCGACATGGAGATTGTATGAACATTATTATTTGGGTCTATATATATTTTTTAAAAATTCGTTAAAAAGGGGTTCATTGTGTGTTCCCCACATACATATCATAAACTTATTTTCTTTCCCATGTGATGAAATGAACAAAAACCTGTAGAATATTTAATTACGGCACCTTATGTAATTTTACATTAATTTTTCCATAAAATTATGCATCCCAAAAAGAGATTCTACTGAAAATTTTATGGTTGACTCATATATATATATATATATATATATATATATATATATATATATATATATATATATATATATATATATATATATATGTATATATATATATATATATATATATATATATATATATATATATATATATATATATATATATATATATATATATATATATATATATATATATATATATATATATATATATTTATTCAGGGCAGGGCACCAGCCACTCATTAAGACAATACTACAGGAAGGTCTTTTGATACGCCAGTTAACTTGGTTACAGTTAATTGTTCCTTTGCCTACACATGCATACAAACATACGCACTGAATAGTCTGGCATATTCCTTGACTATTATCTTCTGTCCTCCTACACCTGACAACACAGATTACCAAACAAGGATATTAAACTATTTTTCTCTAGTCTTGGGTATTGCTGTAGCCTCTGTAACATAGTCTGGATAAAATTCATGACTTTGAAACATTTTACAATGCAATAAGACTCAAATACCCTTTTATAGAGAAAAAGAAAACTTATGCATGTTTAAAATAGATATAATAGGTCAAAAGTTGGATATCATTCATTCATTTTAAATAGGTTGAATCATCTGTTAAAAAAAATAGCATAAATGTAGGCTACTCCCCCCCCCCCCGCCCAAAAAAAAAAAATTATAGAATAGAAAAATAAAAACATGTTTCATTGGCAAAAGAAGAGTCTCATTACTAAGTGGTCTTAGGTTCAAACAGTAATTCCTCTAGTTAGTAAACATACTTTACTTTACTTTGATGGCTGCTTTTTGGTCCCATACAGCAGGAGAACCCTAATCTCTACAGGACCTCCACTGTCATTTTACCTTGTTCGTTCAGAGTATTTATCGTTTCAGATCACATATGGTTCATTTACTGTTAAATCATCTGTTGTATTATTTTTTAAATAAGAAAGATTTCGGTTTCATCTTAAAAGCCTTAATGTCTTCAATCATTCGAATGTTTCGTGAGAGCTTATTATAGAGTCTTGGGGCAGCATATTTAAAGGCTCTAGATTCTAAAGTAGACATATATCTAGGTTCTAACAGTTTGAAGCCATCTGTAACTATTCTCGTGTCGACATGATTTGTAGCAATTCTCTTAAGTATTTTGGATGCCCGGTTCTGATAACTTGGTGGGTTACTGTGCATATTTTCAATTCAATTCTCGCTTTAATCAGCTGCCATTGTGAATTGAGTCGTATAGTTCAAAAGATGTGACTATGCAGCACTTAATTGACTTAATGAAGTTTATGACGGATTGTCAAGATTCACATCATTTTATATATGAAAGATATTTTTTTTATATATATAGCAAGATATCTAGTGTATATATTTTGTGAAAATTAGTATGTTAAAGAGTATGACTGTGATATTTTTTCATAGTTTTCTTACATCTTAATTTGATTAAAATTTGATTAGCAATGGTCACTATGTCAACTGTGTATTATCTACATGCAGTATACATTATACATTCATATATCAGATTAGGGTGCAATATACATTTTGCAGAACTACTCTGCTTTATACAAGCTTCCAGAGCTCACAGTAATGCTGCCTTTTTTCTTTACCTAATGTAATTTTAAAGCATTTGTTAACAGAGATAACGACAAGGAGGATGCTCTAGGATGACCTAGGCGTGAAGAAAACCTTTCCATTTAAATATGATATTCTAAGATTTATTATTGTTTATATTTTATTATATATTAACATTTAAGCTTTCAGTATACAATATAAATAGAATTAAATATGATTGTTTTATATTATCTTTCTTTTACTTTCAATATTCAATAAACATATTTATAAGTGCTATTCTTAAACATTTTGTGAATATTAGTTTGGCTCTAAAATATACAAATATATTAGTTTTCAGACTATTTATGATTTTTTTATATTTATGTATTTTTTTAAAACCCTAAACATATGAGTTTTAATGACCAGATGAACATTTAGTTCTTTAGATAATGATAAAAAATCATATAGTAATATTTTTGAGAACTAATTACTGAAAAATAAAACCATCTGGGTAGTGAAATTGGTTTACTATAAAGTAAATCAAGTGAGCAATTGATAGCAGATAAATAAAAACTGAAAAATTACCTGCCCTGTCCATAATTGAGGATAGAAATTGATAAATATTTTATTTTAAGAAAAATTTATTGACGTAGTTCTCAAAGAATTATATTTACATCTTAGTT
>NC_090734.1:27982161-27989925 GCF_036898095.1 Palaemon carinicauda | reverse complement strand
GGATAAGGAAGAAAAAAGACTTCTTAAAGGCAGCTTCTCTAGCAGACACTCACTCTTTAATATATAAATTTGGCAACAGTAACGAGAACCGACCAGAATGTGAAACCATTTCCAGCTAAAAAACTCTGAAACTCTGACTGATACGGCAAAAGCTTCCAATGTTCGTTTTAGTTATTGTAAGAAAGACGGTCACACAATTAAAAACTGTTCAGATCCTAAAATGTAAAACTTCCTTGCCTTTTCGGAACCCATTTAACCCTTTTCTTAACTTTAAAGGTAAAAACAGATGGTCAGATTAAGCCTGGTCTCCCATATCCATTCTGAAAGCATGTAAATCTATTTGATGATTTTACTTTTGATGGAACTGTAGCTTTGAACTCTGATGGGGATAAATATAAAGTCAGGATACTTTGTGATACAGGTGCTTCGTAAAGTTTACTTTTGAGAAATGCTCTCCCCAAATATTGAAGCCAACGTAACTTATGAACATGTTCTCGTGAAAGACCTTTCACAAATATCTAAAGTTCCCCCTTGCTAAAAAGAAGGGCAATGTGCTGGTAGGCATAAGAGATATGAATTTTCCAGTAAAAGGTGTAACTTTATTATTGGCTAATGACCTTGCAGGACGTTTTGTAGTTCCCAATGTCATTGTAAGGGAAAAGCCTGTAGGTGAAAACATTGAACCTGATCCTGATTGCTCTGTAAAATCCTTCTTGTGTTGTCACTCGTAGCCAGATATCTAGTTCGGATGAATCTAAAGTCACTTCTGTAAATTTTGAAGCACGAAATGTTATGAAGTGGAGATAACCTTATTAAAGCTCAGAAGCACGATAACACTTTAAGTAAGCTTTATGACCAAGCGTTTTCTAGAAGTGAGATATATCAAATCCCCATGTTTCTACTTTGAATCTGAATTGTTAATGAGGTTTTACCGTTTCCCCTAATTGATCTAGTGAAGACACCTGGAGCGAAAAAGCGACAAATTGTGGGCTTACCTCTATCTGTTAGGAATTCTATAATGGAAATAGCTCATGCTCATGATGCCTATGGAGGACATTTAGGAATTCATAAGACCTATTGTGAGATTTTGAATTGTTTATTTGGGGCCTTATATGGAAAAGGATGTTAGCAGCATTTTTTCGCACTTGTCTTGTATGTCAGATATCGGGGAAAACCCTAACCAGGTAATACCCAAGGCACCATTACAACTGATCTTAGTCCTTGATGAACCTTTTAGTAAGATAATTATATATAACGTTGGTCCTTTGCCAAAAACCAAGAAAGGTTATCAATACTTG
Source organism: Palaemon carinicauda (assembly GCF_036898095.1). Taxonomy (NCBI): domain Eukaryota; kingdom Metazoa; phylum Arthropoda; class Malacostraca; order Decapoda; family Palaemonidae; genus Palaemon; species Palaemon carinicauda. The sequence goes on along the minus strand of NC_090734.1, from coordinate 27,988,627 downwards.
CTCACTATAATATGTCCTACGGCCCGATACCTTATTGCCATCCCTCTTCGTAACATTTCTGCTAAGAACATTGCTAATTCTTTACTGAAAGTTTTCACTAATTTCGGTATCCCAAAGGAAATACAAAGTGATAGAGGTTCAAATTTTCACCAGTGACCTTTTTGCCCAGGTATTTAAAGAACTAAATATCAAACAAACTTTGTCTGCTGCTTATCACCCCAGAGTCTCAGGGTGCCCTCGAGCGTTGGCACCAAACTTTCAAGAGTATGCTTAGGAAATTTTTTTGTTGAAAGTCAACTTGAGTGGGATGAGGGCATTGATTTTCTTGTATTTGCTATCAGGGATCTTCCTCATGAGTCCCTTGGTTTTTCACCCTACGATATGTTGTTTGGGGAGGTCAGTTAGAGGACCTCTTTCAGTAATTAAAGAGAAATGGTTGAACACCCCTTCTGAGTCTAGCCAAACCATTCAACAATATATGAAATAAACTTAAAAAGCACATTAATTCAGGTTAGGAAAATTCCTGGGGGAGAAATTAAGGGGGGTCAACAGATCTTAATGAAGAGAAACTATGATAAAGCTTGTAAAGTCAGAAAATTTAAACCTAATGACCTTATGTTAGCCTACCCCTCCTGTCCCTGGTTCCCCTCTTAAAGCTTAAGTTTTGTGGGCCCTATCCCATTATAAAAAATGTAAACAATAATACCTACATTATCAGAACTCCAGATAGTTGAAAACCCACTCAGATCATTCATGTTAATTCACTCAAGGCTTATCACTCTAGGGAAACTGGATAATGGTTCTAGTGAGACGGTTGTTAATGTTAATTTTAAGGTAGAGACACCAAGAGAGGACAATTCATTAGAAAACCTTATTCCTTCCTCGATGCCACAAACCAATACAGAGGTTCTAAATAACCTGGATCTATTCTTGAGCCATCTCTCTCCTTAGCAGTCGTAAGACTTAAAGAATGTAATCTCTAGCCATTCAACTCTCTTTAATGATTTTCCCAGGAAAAGTGATTTGCTGCTACATGACATCGAGCTGGTTCCTGGTACAACCCCCCATTCGTCAGCAGTCCTATCATGTGGGTCCTGAGAAGAAGAGCAAAATGAAGGGGGAAGTCAAATATCTTCTCCGGCGATGGTCTAGCAAAAACTGAGTAAATCACCATGCATCCCAGTTCCAGAAGAGGAAATATATATATATATATATATATATATATAGATATATTCATATATATATATATTATATATATAGATATATTCATATATATATATATATATATATACATATATATATATATATATATAGATATATTTATATATATATATATATATATATTATATAGATATATATATATATATATATAGATATAGATAGATAATATAGATATATATGAGTTATAAGATATACATACATAATATATATATAATATATATATATATATATATAGATATATATATATATCTATATATATATATATATAATATAGATATATATATATATAGATATATATTATATATAGATATATATATATATATATATATAGATATATATATATAGATATATATATATATATATATATATGTTTATATATATAGATATATATATATATATATATATATATTTATATATATATAGATATATATATTATATATATATATTTATATATATAGATATATATATATATATATATTATATATTTAATATATATAATATATAGATATATATATATATATATATATATCTATATATATAATTATATATATATCTATATATATATATATATATATATAAGATATATATATATATATAGATATATATATATATATATATAGATATAGTATACTATATATATATTCATATAGTTATATATATATATATATATATATGTATATATATATTTATATATATATAGAATATCTATATATAATACTATATACTATCTATATATATATATATATATATAATAATATATATATACTCTTCTTCTTCTTCTTCCCAGCTTTATCCCTATTCGGGGTCGCCGTTTCTAATGAGTCTCTTCCATCTCCCTCTGTCCTGTGTCATTTCCTCCCATACTCCCCTTCTCCCTCATATCATCTCTAATGCAATCTCTCCACCTGGTCTTAGGTTTTCCTCTCCTTCGTGTTCCATCCACCTCCACGTCCATCACTTCTCTTGCCATGTGTTGCCCTTCTCTTCTCATCAGGTGGCCATACCATCTTAACCTTGCCTCTTGCACTTTCTTTGATGCCTCAGTGACTTTTACTGTACCCCTAATATGTTCATTTCTAACCCTGTCCTTTTTGGTTACTCCACTCATCCACCTAAGCATCCTCATCTCGGTTACGTTCAACTTTCTACCCTCTGTTTTTCTTTAGGGGTGCTGCTTCCAATCCATATGTCATTGCTGGTCTGACCACTGCCTTGTGCACTCTGCCCTTCAATCTTATAGGGACTTTCCTATCACATATGACACCAGACACCCTCCTCCAGTTGTTCCAACCACACTGAATCCGGTTGTTAATTTCCTCTTCCATGTTCCCCCCCATTGTCGATCACTGAACCAAGGTACTTGAATTTATGAACCCTTTTGATATTTCCTCCGCCTAATTTGATTGTTGTTTGCTGGTCGCCATCCATCTCGGTTGTCATATACTCTGTCTTCTTCCTGCTTATTCTTAAACCTCTACTCTCCAAGGCATATCTCCATCTTTCTAGTTTCCCCTCCAGTTCTTCCCTGTTCTCGGCTACCAAGACTATATCATCTGCATAGAGCAGACACCATGGTGGCTCCTCCCTGACATCCTCTGTTAACACATCCAAGACGATGTTAAACAGGAGTGGGGCTTAGAGCAGATCCCTGATGGTAGCCCAACTCCAACTTGGAAATTTTCTGTTCTTCCAACTGTAGATCTGACGCTGGTTTTTACAATTCTATACATCTCCCTGATCATTCTGACATACTTCTCCATCACTCCTCTCTCCCTGAGACATCTCCATATTTCCTGTCGTGGTACTCTGTCATATGCCTTCTCTAGGTCTATAAAGGCCATATGCAAGACCTTTTGTTTCTCTCTGTACTTTTCCATAATTTGTCTCAAAGCGAAAATACCATCCACAGTGCTAAGCCCCTTCATGAATCCTAGTTGCTGTCTACCGATGGAAACTTGCTGCCCGTAATCTTTCATCCATAATTCTTTCAAATACCTTCAGTGTATGTGACATGAGTTTTATTCCTCGATAATTTTCACAACACTGTATGTCCCCTTTCTCTTTGAATATTGGGATTAATATACTTTCCCTCCATTTTTCGGGTATTGTCTCACTTTCCATAATCTTTTTCATTAACTGCCACAATATGTCAATTCCTTCCTCACCAAGAGCCTTCCAGGCTTCTGCAGGTATGCCATCTGGTCCCACAGCTTTACCATTTTTCATCTTTCCCAGTGCCCCTCTAACCTCAGCTTTTGTTATTTCTGTGACTGGTCCACAATTTGTGTGTCCGTCTCCTCTTAGAAATCTTTCATTTTCTTCATTCAGTAAGGGCCTCAAAATATTCTTCCCATCTCTTTATTATGTCTCTCTCATTTCTCAGTATATTTCCATCCTTATCCTTAATCTGTCTTATGTGGTGTTATATCCTTGGTATTCTTATTTCTCATGTGTGCTAGTTTAAAGATCTTTCCTTTCCCTTCCTTGGTATCTAGCTCTTTGTAAAGCTGATCATATGCTCTATCCTTAGCAATTGCTACAATTTTCTTTGCTAATTTATTTGCTTCCTTATAGGCCATCCAGTCCTCTTCCATTTGGGTCCCCTCCCACCTTTTCTTTGCTTCTCTCTTTTGCTTTGTTGCATCCTTCACTTCTTCACTGAACCACCACGTTTCCTTATTTTTCGAACATCTTACCACTACTCTCACCCAGTATTTCTCTAGCAACCCGCAGTATTATCTCCATCGTTCTATTCCACCATTCATCAACATCCTCAATTTCCTGAGTTAGTTCCTCTAATACTTTTTCTTTAAACTGCCTACAAAGTTCAATATCTTTCAGCTTAAACCATTTAATCCTTTTTGGCCCCTGCATTTTTTTCTTCCTTATTTGTTCAACTTCCATAACCAAGTCCATCACTACCAAACGATGTTGCACACTCACATGGTCTCCTGGTATGACCTTACAATCTTTTACCTCGCGCAAATCTTTCCTCTTATACATCAAGTAATCTATCTGGCTGGACCTTCCACCGCTTTTGTACGTAACTAGATGTTCTTGCCGCTTGGTGAAAAAAAGTGTTCGCCAGTACCATATCCTTGGCCACAGCAAAATCAACAATTCTCTCACCCTCTGCATTTCTTTCATCATAGCCATACCCCCCATGTATACGGCTGATCACATGGTTATTCTGGCCTACATGCCCATTCAGATCTCCCCCGACAAGGCATCTTTCATCTGCTGGTACCTTTTCCATCTCCTCCTCTAAGTCTGACCAGAAGTGATCTTTCTCTTCATCTGAGCATCCCTGACTGGGGTGCATATGCACTAAAGATGTTAACAGTACAATTTTCAACCATCAGCCTGACCCAAATAATCCTATCGTTTCTTCTATTTACTTCAACGATTTCCTTCTTCATTTCACTTGACAGAATTATTCCAACACCATTCCTACTTTCTTTATTTGCTCCGCTATAGAACATCTTATACCCCTCCCCAAGTTCCCTCGCTTTGTTACCTCTCCATCTTGTCTCCTGTACACACAGAATATCTACTCGTCTTGTTTTCATTAGGTCAGCTATTGCCCCGCCCTCTTCCTGTCATTGTACCAATATTTAAGGTTCCTACTCGTAGTTCTCGAGCTCTCATCTTTAGCCGCACTCGCTCACGATGCGGTAGCCCTTGCATGTCCACAGAGTTAGGGCGATGTATCTGTGGGTCACTTCCGGGTGACAACCTAGCCCCTATTCTCGTTCCTTGTAAGACTCATTTCATAAAAGTTCTGGCAGGAGATTTTACAGACGGAATGCCCTTCCTGACTCCAACCCTCCCTATTTATCCGGGCTTGGGACCGGCACTGAGTTGGGCTATCTTGATAAATATATATATATATATAGTATATATATATATATATATATATAGATATAGATATAGATATAGATATAGATATAGATATAGATATAGATATAAATATAAATATAAATATAAAATATATATATATAAGTGTGATTTGGATTTCTTGCAGTATCGTCTTTTAAATGGAGTACACCCCAAGTTTGTTAGGTTCAGGCTCTACAAAGACCTCGTTATATCACACCCGAATTTTACAAAAATGCCTTTGACGAACTACTTAAGAAGGAGATTGAGACGAAAAAGAAACTTTTTGAAAATACAAGTACTAATGTTTATCGCCTACGAGAACAACTTTTTCAGGATTTATCTATTATTGACCGTTTTATTTATCAGAAACTTTTTAATGATTTTGTAAACAATTATGTCTCATCTCTACAACTACGTCATCAAAAGAAACTGAAAGCACTAGGTGTTGTTACTCCTAATTTTAATAAGAGAAACTGTTGTATTTTTAATTTATCTAACTATGTTCTCTCCAAAAGAGAAGAGTTTTTGTTATCATTTGGCTTGGACTTCAATTTACCCTCCTACAGACCTAAGTTTGCAGACTTCTAATTTCCTTTTGAAATGCTTTTTTCAAGGACTCAAGGGCTTAAATTTCATCAATGACCTAAGTGGTTTGCAACATAAGTTATCCTTTCTTTTACATAAAACTTAAACTAAGTTGAGAGTGTCTTGGACACCGTTTTTCAGGAAGGAGGATTTGAGTATCTTACGAAAATTAGGCAAACGAGATAGTTTGGTTATTTGTAAACCAGATAAGGGTAAAGGTGTTGTACTGCTCAATAAAACCGACTATATTGATAAGGATAAAAATATTCTTGCAGACCAAACTAAATTTATGTTACATGGTGAACTAAATTTTTTGGATATTTACAAAAGAGAAGACAAAATTAACAGTTTTTTTGAGGAAACTGAAAAATTAAGGTATCATAAATGAAACTACTTACCAAAAAACTTTTTGTGACTGGTTCTTCTTTTAGCATTCTATATGGACTACCAAAGATACATAAAGAAGGGAGTTCCTATTAGACCCATTATGGCAGCCTATAACAACCCGTCTTATAAAATATCAAAACATCTTGTCTCTTTACTTAGTAATTTCTCAAGCAACCAGTTCTCACTAAAAAATGGCTATGAGTTTCAAGCAACAAATAGTTTTACAAGATGGTGATCTACATATGACAATTTTCGATGTAGAATCCCTTTTTACAAATGTGCCACTAAATGAAAAAATTAATATTATTTTAGATAAAAATTTTTATGACGACCAAATTTATTTTTCATTGTTTTAATAGACATTATTTTAAGTCTTTTCTTGAGCTTGCTGTGT
>NC_090734.1:27972161-27977161 GCF_036898095.1 Palaemon carinicauda | reverse complement strand
AAAGATAAGTAGAGAGGCGGCGATGGCTCTTTGCAAATGATGATAATAGCTGATGATGCCTTAGAATTCTTGTAGTACTTTGACAGTCGAGGGCGTAGGGAAGTTCTGAACAGCTGCTACGTTCTCAGGCAGAGGGTGCACTCCTTCAAGAGTAATGCAGTGCTCTAAGATAATCTACTCCTTGATGCACTAGCACTGCAAAGGCTGGGCGGGAGTTATTGGAAATGTGTGTACCTAAAAATGTGGCTATTGTGGTCTTTTCAATGTCTTCTGGGTTCAAGGACACATAATAATATCACTTTAAGAGGTTGAGCATGGAGAAATCTTTGCATTGTACAAGTAGGAAATCAGGTTATCGATGTTTGGCATTGGGTTAGTGATTCAGTTCTACATGCATATTCCAGCACCTGTAATCCCCAAATGAAAGCAGGGAGACATCTCCCTTCAGGATGATGTATAGGTTGACGACCAAAGGCTTTAGGCCTTTTGACAAAGGCGCATTTCTTATATTTCTTTGAACTTTTGTTTATCACCAGCCAAACTCTGGGGCCAAATGGCTGTGTGCGGCAAACAACAAGGGCCCCATTGACTGGACATGGTGATAAATACCATGTTTGTCAAGAAATATAGGAATTGTCCGCAATTCTGGACTGAACACTTACGGGTGGGTGTAAGCCTCCATGTGAGATTCAATGTAGTGAAGGAGGTTTGAGGGGCCAATTTGATGAGTGTAGAGAAGTAAGAGTATGTGTTGACAACCATTCAGTGAGCAATATCAACCAAGAGGTGAAAATGTGAGAGGAAATCCACACCAATGATTGGCAATGTGACGTCAACAAAGAGAAATTTCCAGTGATATCTAGTGCTTTCAAATGATGAAGTGTCAGGTTAGTATCAGTGCCCTACCATGTTCACATCAGCTTAGTCGATGTTGAATAGTTATCATCTTCATCATGAATGGAGGTTTTGATGAAGGTCTTAAAGGTTGTGAAGTGGCTGTCCATAAGGTTATCAACTTTAGTCATGAGGTCCTTGACGGGCAAATTATTGACATTGGGGATGGCAGCAGAGGTTCGGGTAGACATCCTACTCAAAGGGCACGAAGTACGTTTACTTCACTAAGAGTTCAGGTTATAGGTGAGTAATGAAGTTCATTTACATGAGGTTGAGCAAAGATTATTGGTCCCCATCCGTGGTTGACAGAGCAGAAAAAGCTTGGGTATACAGGTGGCCTGCGATGATAAGTACAGCTCTAGGAGGTATGTTTTGATGGCAATGTTTGCTTTTGGGGTGTATCCTTGTTCGGAAAGCGAATAGAAGAATTCTGAGGAAGTGTTCACAAGAATTGCCATGAAGTCATAAATTTTCTTTGGTACTTGAAAGAGTCACACTCTTTATATGGAACTGGGCCTAGGCCCAATGAAACCAGGCCAATGCCTCTTTACTGGTGAATTGCGGGTAGTTTCATGGTTGTGGCGTCGATACGAGTGTCAGAGTCAGAGGGTGGCATCATGAAACAGTAAGACAGAGGAGTGTCTGGTAGGGCAGATGGAAGTAGTCCTCCGAAGGTCACCAATGTGCAAGTGACACGTTAGGTTGTAACTGAGAAAAAAAAAGCCAAGTAAGGTTTATTAAGCAGATTTTGTGCTTCTATGCCAGAATTGGGGAGCAAGAACGTCCAAAAAATCCAAACAAAATGACACAAGGGCTGGCATGCTTACACAAGTTGGTCTATTATGAGTGAATGGAAGACCAAGTGATAAGATAAAAGAAAAACAAAACTTTACAGTGTACGCGCGTTTATGAAACACGTACCTTACAATACGGTCCATAATACTAGGTATTCACTTAATTCTAATAGACTTCCCTTCCCCATAACTTGCTTAATACTACATAGTATTCTAGAAGATTTATTCCAGCTATTATCATGTGAAATTATATTGTTATCTCGTTGTTGAATTGGCCAAACTTTAGAATTCTAAGTTGCGGCCAATATCTTTATGTTGAACAGGCTGACATAAATTTCTGTTTATAAATCTTATAAGGAAGAGCTGTTTTAATTTTTTTAATATTTATTTTCGTATTTTCTCTCCTCACTGTGATATTTTTCCCAGCTGGAGCCCTTGGGCTCATAATATCCTTCTTTTTCATCTAATTTTGTAGCTTATCCTGCAATAATAATAATAATAATAATAATAATAATAATAATAATAATAATAATAATAATAATAATAATAATAATAATAATAATAATTTACTAGTAACCCCTCCGTGAGGCATGTTTCATTGAATATGATCGCTGCCTCAGTAGCAATGATTTTGCATTTTCTCTTCTCGGCAGATCTGATTATGTTCTTGTCAGCATTGCTGCAGTTTGTCCTGTTAATAGCTTCTAAATAATTGATTGTCACAGTATACAAAATTGTTTGGTAAACCAAACTTTCCAGAAGATTGCTTAGCCCCTACATCTTTCTGAATTGTTACTTTTTTGTTTCAATTAACATCATATGATTTAATTCATCAATCTAATAAAAACTTGCCTAAATCCTGAATCATTATCCTTTTTTGTTCATGATTTTTTGAAGAAAGATAATCCTGATAAATTAGATATAGTTTGTTCCATGATTCAGAGCAATTGGAGTATATGTGCTGAACGTGCTGAACGTTTATGCCTCCATGACAAATAACTTGCCTTGCACCTTCCTGCATATATGGATCTACTTATAGCCTTGTCAACTATATTATTCACTACCCTTTTTTATTTCCAGAACTCTCGTGTAAGCTATCTGGTAAATATTATATATACGCAAAACTTTTACAAAGCAAATAGCTTCGATTCTATACGCAAAATAATTTCATTTTATTTTACAAATCTGCCTGTGTGTTTTGTACTACTGCGTTATACTGGTCGAACTACTAAAGTTTAGAGGCAAATCATTATCCAAGCGTTCCAGTATTATATTGAAGAAATCAACAGTTTCAATTGCAGTTATCCTAATTGTCTGAGAGCAAAAAGGTTTTACTATGGAAGGTTTAGGAAGACATTTCATTTCTTTATATAATAACTAAATCTGAAGCAATAAGCTAGAACACTAAATTTTTTAGTAGCAAGCAGCCCAGTCCTTACTTTTTTTGTAAACAGCATAATACGCATTGGGCCCACTCGTTCATATATATGCCACGAGAGTTCAGTGTGTCAACACTAATTGAAGCATAAAATACGGTATTAAATTTGGTAACTAAGCTCTCAAGTAATTTAAATTGACTTCACACGATTCGTATCTCACTTAATCTTTTTAGTCTGGCAAACTAAATTTCCTATCCCACCCTTCATTTACTATTCGTTTTCTTCCTCTAATCTCATTTTTTTAAAAGAACGTGTATATGTCTCGCTATCATCCAATACTTCAACATATGTGAAAAAAACATTATCCCTCATATCCTAATTATTCCTTCAACTCTAATTTTCTTTAAAGTAAATAAATCTTCAGGTTTACCTATGTATGTATGTATGTATATATATATATATATATATATATGTGTGTGTGTGTGTGTGTGTGTGTGTGTGTATATATATATATATATATATATATCCGGTGATTGTCTGTTATGAAATCGGAGAATTTATCAAGAATACTAGGCCAATATTTCCATTTTGATCAACATTCACCTCAGGGTTCTACGGCCCTCATAATTACAGACCCCTACAACTGTTCTCTTTGAATCGAGTGAAATTGGAGAGGCTTCTACCGAATACTTCAACACTAAAAAAAAATATAAATAAATGAATAAATCGAGAAATACTACGTCGGTATTTCTATTTTTATCAAGAATCACCTTGGGGGGTTTACTAGCCCTATGATGACAAGCCCCCTAAAACTGCATTCCATTACAATGAACCAATTACAAAGAATTTCGACATGGAGATTGTATGAACATTATTATTTGGGTCTATATATATTTTTTAAAAATTCGTTAAAAAGGGGTTCATTGTGTGTTCCCCACATACATATCATAAACTTATTTTCTTTCCCATGTGATGAAATGAACAAAAACCTGTAGAATATTTAATTACGGCACCTTATGTAATTTTACATTAATTTTTCCATAAAATTATGCATCCCAAAAAGAGATTCTACTGAAAATTTTATGGTTGACTCATATATATATATATATATATATATATGTATATATATATATATATATATATATATATATATATTTATTCAGGGCAGGGCACCAGCCACTCATTAAGACAATACTACAGGAAGGTCTTTTGATACGCCAGTTAACTTGGTTACAGTTAATTGTTCCTTTGCCTACACATGCATACAAACATACGCACTGAATAGTCTGGCATATTCCTTGACTATTATCTTCTGTCCTCCTACACCTGACAACACAGATTACCAAACAAGGATATTAAACTATTTTTCTCTAGTCTTGGGTATTGCTGTAGCCTCTGTAACATAGTCTGGATAAAATTCATGACTTTGAAACATTTTACAATGCAATAAGACTCAAATACCCTTTTATAGAGAAAAAGAAAACTTATGCATGTTTAAAATAGATATAATAGGTCAAAAGTTGGATATCATTCATTCATTTTAAATAGGTTGAATCATCTGTTAAAAAAAATAGCATAAATGTAGGCTACTCCCCCCCCCCCCCGCCCAAAAAAAAAAAATTATAGAATAGAAAAATAAAAACATGTTTCATTGGCAAAAGAAGAGTCTCATTACTAAGTGGTCTTAGGTTCAAACAGTAATTCCTCTAGTTAGTAAACATACTTTACTTTACTTTGATGGCTGCTTTTTGGTCCCATACAGCAGGAGAACCCTAATCTCTACAGGACCTCCACTGTCATTTTACCTTGTTCGTTCAGAGTATTTATCGTTTCAGATCACATATGGTTCATTTACTGTTAAATCATCTGTTGTATTATTTTTTAAATAAGAAAGATTTCGGTTTCATCTTAAAAGCCTTAATGTCTTCAATCA
>NC_090734.1:27949661-27962161 GCF_036898095.1 Palaemon carinicauda | reverse complement strand
AATGGTTGAAAATCTAACTTTTTTCAGTGACCGCATACAGGCCTTTAGTTAATGGTTTATTGGAATCGCATAATAGGGAAGTGGTTTGAATTTTGTTACTTAGTGGTTGATGACTCCCTTCATTGGCACGCATTGCTCCCTAAGGCTGAGCTAGCTTTACACATTATATAAAATGCCTCGCTCAGGAACTAGCGTTTCTTTTTAGTGTATCGACACGATCCTGTGTTACTATATAATGTTCTGATTAATTCGCAACAGTTGCTAAATTATTCAACTTAGAAATGCCGTATTTATTTACTAAATCTCATAAGGAGAGTAATGAACACCACTGAAAAATTTATGAGGAGAACTAATGAACAAAAACTCAGCTCATAGTATGATGGTCAAATCAACACCGCACTGCTAAAAGTATTGTGGGCGATCGTGTGCATTTGAAATGGTTACAACCTACGAAATACAAACTAGAGTCAGCATATTGGATCCATACCGAGTAAAGCTGGTTAAATCGATCACAGCACTGATACAAAATTTATTAATGGAGCAGTATCTGAACATCATCAGGCCCACTTACATGGGGCTCTGGAAGTAGTTTTCAAAAGTGTCAATCAGAGTGTACTTCTTTACCCATACATACGTGACATTCCCCGAGTTGAAGAGTATGTTTTTTTTTTCTTTTTCCCGCTGTTGTTGTTGTTTGAACATATATCATTTCTTCTTTTGATGTGTCCTAAATAAACATGATCATAATAATAAATTCTTATGTTGGTGGTTAATGTAGATTTGTGTTGTGATAATTATGCTAAGTTTAGCAATACGTATGACATACTGTTGAGTGAACGCAATAACTAACATAGAAGTTAAATAGGTCAGGTGTGATCCGTCAGGTGGATGAGTGTTAGATGTGGTGCCTTATACTTAGAATTATAAGAAAAGGGCGGGAAGCTAAATAATTTTTTTTTGGAAAAATGGCTAGTGGCCACAGATTGATAGTGTGACGAGCCGAGAGAGGGTTGTGAACTCAAAGGCAGGATGCAATCAACTGAGTTATATTGTTATAGAACACACTCCCTTATATACAAAACCTAAAGGCAACAGGACATATCAAGTTAACAAGACAGACAATGTTACAGAGGAAACAGCAGACATGAATTTTCATGTTCGTTTAGCTGCCGAGACGTCGAGGGCGTCTTTAGGAGTGGTCCTTAGTCCCAGGAGGACCCAGGGAAGCTGAGTAAACCAGTTGCAATCCTTGCAGCGGGACATCAAAGCTGCTTTGAGGGTGGGATGAAAACGTTCAACCATTCCATTGGCAGCGGGGTTGTAGGCCGTTGTCTGATGTAGGGCGATGCCCAGGAGATTCGCTAATGACGTCCACAATTGAGAGGTGAAAGTGGTTCCCCTATCAGAAGTAATATACTCAGGGATACCGAATCTTGAAATCCATCCAGTGAGTATGGCAGATGTACATTAGGCGGACGTTGCAGTTTTCATGGGAATGGCTTAAGGCCAATGAGTGGAGCGGTCGATGACGGTAAACAGGTAACGATGTCCTTGTGATGTGGGTAGGGGGCCTACAACGTCGACGTGAATGTGTGCGAAACGACGCTGAGGTTGAGGAAAGGTGCCCACTCCTGAATCCGTGTGTCGATGTACTTTGAAAGTTTGGCAAGAAGTACAGGCGCGGACCCAATCCTTAGCATCCTTAGAAATGCCGTGCCAAATGAACTTTGCCTTCAGCAGCTGTGCAGTAGAACGACACGAGGGATGTGAAAGGCCGTGAATGAAATCAAACACCTGTCTGCGCATGGGAGCAGGAATCCAAGGTCGCGGTCTACCAGTACTGACGTCACAGAGGAGGGTGGTGTTTGAGTCTTCGAGGGGAAAATCTTCCCAACGGAGGGACGTGCAGGATTTCCTACAAGCTTGATACTCTGGATCATGTCGTTGGGCTTCAGCCAGGGCATTGTAATCCAATCCCAGTAGAACGGCAGCCAACGTGTTTCTAGACAGGGCATCGGCAACGGGATTCATTTTCCCAGGGACGTATTGGAGGGTGCAATTGTATTCAGCCACGGCGGAGAGATGTCGCCGTTGACAGGCGGACCAGGCGTCAGACTGTCAAGTGAAGGCGTGCACCAGAGGCATGTGGTCTGTGCGAATGACGAAGGGTGTACATTCTAAGAAATGGCGAAAGTGACGGACAGCCAAGTGCACCGCCAGCAATTCTCGATCGAAGGTAGAATAACCCAATTCTGCCTTGGACAGTTTTCTGCTGAAGAAGGCCAATGGGCTGGATGAGCCTTTGACCACCTGCTCGAGTACTGCACCTATAGCGACGTCGCTGGCATCGGTGGAGAGAAGGAGAGGGGCGTGTGGGATAGGAAAAGTGAGAGCCTCAGCAGTTGATAGGGGACTTCTTTGCATTGCAGAAGGCTGCTTCTTGAAGGGGACCCCACTTCAGGTCCTTTGGCTTGCCCTTGAGGGAGGCGTAGAGGGGAGCAAGAGTGGCGGCAATGGCTGGCAGAAAACGGTGATAATAGTTGATCATGCCCAAGAATTCCTGCGCGGGGAAATTCTGAACGGCTGCTACCTTCTCAGGGAGGGGATGGACTCCTTCAGGAGTGATACGGTGGCCTAAGAACGACACTTCGTTGGTGCCAAAGGTACACTTGTCGTACCGGACTACAAGGCAGTTTTGTTGCAGGTGGTCGAGCACGATGCGCAGGTGACGGAGGTGTTCCTCTTTTGAGGAGGAGAACACAATTATGTCGTCCACATAAGATACACAGAAAGGGAGGTCCCCTAAAATGCCATCCATTAGACCTTGAAACGTTGCCCCAGCATTACGAAGGCCATAACAGGAGTAATTGAAGGTGTATGTGCCAAACGGGGTGGGGATGGCGGTCTTGGGGATGTCTTCTGGGTTCAGAGGCACCTGATAATACCCCTTCAGGAGGTCGAGCGTAGAGAAACACCTTCGCTTTGTGCATTTACGAGGTCACATCGGCAATGTTTGGGAGGGGGTAGTGATTCGGTTCTGTTTGCATGTTCAGGCGCCTGTAATCCCCGCACGGACGGAGGCAGCCGTCTTTCTTCAGAACGATGTGTAAGGGTGATGACCATGGGCTGGAGGCCTTTTGGCAAAGGCCCATTTTCTCCATTTCGGCGAACGTCTGTTTGGCGGCTGCCAATCGTTCCGGTGCCAGACGTCTGAATTTTGCGAAGACCTTGGGTCCCGTCGTCTTGATATGGTGATAAATACCGTGCTTGGCAGGAACCGTGGGCGTTTGGCGATGTTCTGGACGGAAAACTTCCGGGTACGACGTGAGGAGGTGGGCGTAAGCATCAGTGGGTGCGCTGATGTGGAGAGCGAGGTTAGAGGGGGCGGGTTGAAGAGGTGTCGACAAGTACGAGTCTGCGTTGACCAATCGTCGGTGGGCGACATTGACCATAAGGTGGAAATGAGAGAGGAAATCCGCACCGAGGATTGGCATTGTGACGTCAGCAACGAGAAACTTCCAATTGAATTTACCGTTTCCAAACAATAATGTGAGGTTCTCGTAACCGTAGGTGGGTATCGCAGATCCGTTGGCAGCTACCAAGCGGACTTCAGCAGATGTAGACAGACTACGTCGTGCCTTGAAGAGTTTCCTTGGCAAAAGAGAACGACAAGCACCCGTGTCTACCAAAAATCGCACGCCCGTTCCTGCATCCTGTAAAAAGAAAAGATTAGAAACATGGGAGGCCACCGCCACAAGCGATGGCCTACTTATACGTTTTTTGGCCACTGACAATCTTTGTCACATTTCTTCGCGGTTGCCCCGAATCTGAAGTGGTAGTAGCAAAACTGCGGCGGATGGGAGGTAGTAAGTGGCTGTAGAAGTCGTTCGTTGGGGCGCGAGCGATTGGTGGGTGGTGGGCCGGTTTGTCGCCGCTTCGGCACGTCACGGGGTAGGCGTGTATATCCTACGCCATTCATGTCAGCTTCGGTTGATGTTGAATAGGCATCCTCTTCGTCAGGGGTGGAGGCGTTGATGGAGGTCTTGAAGTGGCTGTCCATAAGGGCGTCGGCTTTGGTCATCAAGTCCTTTATGGGTAAACTATCGATCGGCTATGGCAGCGCGTACATGTTCGGGTAAACAGCGAATCCAAAGGGCACGAAGTAGGTTTACCTCACGAGGAGAGCCGTCTGCGGCAGGTTGAAGGCGAGCGATACTGGTCATTTCCCTGAGGGTAAGCAAAGCCCTTTGGTCCCCCAACGGTTGTTGCGAGAGCTGAAAAAGCTTTGCTATACGGGCGGCTGGCGACGGCGAGTACTGCTGCAGAAGGTATGTTTTGAGGGCGTCATACGCTATTGGGGTGTCTCCTTGTTCACAAAGCCAGTCGGATATTTCTGGGAAGGTGTATTCGGGTATCTCCGCGAGAACATAATCTGCTTAGGTGGTTAAGCGAGTCACGCCCCTGATATGAAAGTGGACTTCTGCGCGTTGAAACCAAGCAAACGCTTCTCCTATGGCGAACAGTGAAAGTTTCAATGGGGTGACCGCAGCGCCAACGGCTGTAGTAGAGTCCGTCTCCGTCATAGTACCAACGATGGAGGGGCGAGGGAGTTGGGGGTGAAAGGCAGTGGGAGCGAGTCGACTTCCGGGGTCACCAATGTGACGAACCGAGAGAGGGTTGTGAACTCAAAGGCAGGATGCAATCAACTGAGTTATACTGTCATAGAACACACTCCTTTATATACAAAACCTCAAGGCAACAGGATATAACAAGTTAACAAGACAGACAATGTTACAGAGGAAACAGCAGACATGAATTTTCATGTTCGTTTAGTGCGAGGGAAGAGCGAAGATACAAGCATAATATATGCAAAAGGAATTATGTACAATTGTGTGACACACGGTTGGTACAATAGTTACAAATGTAGTATAATAGTGATTTTAAAAATGGCGAAACGGTGGTGGTGATGTGTGTTGCAAAATTACGCTTGAAACTGTATAAGTAAAATCAAGGGATGAGGGAATAGCTATTCTATTATATGTCCAAGATGTTGTGGTTAGTGCAAAACCAAAGTCATTGCCAATACTGACTTTCTGAAATAGAAAATAAAAAAAAAAAAAAAAAAACTAATGGACATTGCGAAAACCTCAGGTCAGCAGAATAATAATAAAAAAAAAAGAATCATAAAACCTCATAAAAGTATAGATAATACAAATATTGAAATCTGCAAAAGAGGATTCAATCATTTATACCGTAAATAATAAAGAAATAAAATAAGTAAACGATTTTTTTCATATTCATTAGTAAAACAATAATAATAAATCAATAAATAACATTTCCTTTTCCATTGGATTAAGATATACTCTCTGATTAAAGATTCATTGTATTAGGTGGTTTAACCACTCTACCCAATCTGCGTAGTGGTAGTTTTTAGGAAATGACACATAACTAGGAATTGACTTATCTGCAATAGCAGGCTCGACAAAAAAATTCCAGTCACAAAAACTGTTACTATTCTCACTTCTTAAACCAGTATTAGAACTTCTAACAATTAGAATAGGAGACTAAATAGGCTCATAGAATTAACTATTTGCTGGGTTAAAAATAGGAGCATGAGAGTCATTATACTTAGGAGTAAATCTAGACATTAATTGATCAGCAGGGTGTTTCAATACCACGTTAAAAAAAAATCTTCAACTGCACTTTATAATTTCTAACACCAAGGACTACAATAATTTTACCTACCAGCCAGGTGTTCCTAGCACCATTTCTTTTTAACAAATACCGCATCATCAATGTCATATTTAGACTTTTGAAATATGCAGTAATTTTTCAATTCTTTCTCGTTCGTATTCTATAGTTTAATCCTCTCAATTGAACCACGAAAACTGCGATTGAACATTTTATCAGTCAAGGGTTTCCTAGTGGAAGAATGCACTGTCCTTCTATAATTGTACAAAAATCTACAGAAACGTGTAGTGATATTCCCCTCTGAATTTAACAAGACCGTCTTTATAAGTCCTAACTGTTCGCTCTGCAAGCCCATTTGATGATTGATTGTAAAGAGCAGGCTAAGCATTCTTAATGTCATTCTTCTGCAAGTTAGTCTCCTATTCATCAGATAATAAATATTTAGCATTATCAAAAGATAGTACACTGGGTAATCCAAAATTGCAAAAACTAAGTCTCCATTTCTTATTGGTTATATTTGATGTAGTTGACTTAGTTACATGCACACCCAAATATTTAGTGTAAGAATCCATGATTATCAAAAAATAGTTTCCATATATAGGACCAGTATAGTCTATATGTAACCTATCCTATGGTTTACCACTCTTTGGCAACGAAAATACAGGATATTTGGAGTTCGATAGTTTTTAAAGCGTACATTAAATGATTTTGTTACTTCATTAATATCTTTGTCTATTTTTGGCTAACATACCCAATTGTGTGCTTCAGCTTTCATTGCACTAATGCAATTATGACCAACGTGTAATTGATCCAACACTACATTTCGCATATCAAATGGAATAATCAAACAGTTTCTATAAAAAAGTACATCGGAAAAGCTTAAATTGTTTTGCCCTTTAGAAAAATCAGAAATATAAGGATAATTATTCCAGCCATATTTCACACAACTGATTAATTTCTTGAGCACAGGATCAAACTCAGACAAGGATTTAATTGATTCAAACGAAAAACTTTTATCATCCAAAGCTTGAACCATATGTACATAATCAGGAAGGGTAGTTGAACCCAAATCCGAATCAGAAAGGGGTAATTGACTCGAAGCGCCTGTG
Source organism: Palaemon carinicauda (assembly GCF_036898095.1). Taxonomy (NCBI): domain Eukaryota; kingdom Metazoa; phylum Arthropoda; class Malacostraca; order Decapoda; family Palaemonidae; genus Palaemon; species Palaemon carinicauda. Next base: position 27,955,361 of record NC_090734.1, on the reverse strand, counting down.
ACAACATTGTCCTTGCCTGCTATAAAACATAAATCATAATTAAATTGAGGAAGCAGTAAGGCCCAACGTTGTACTGTAGCATTAGCCTTCATAGGTGCCAACTTGGCTCTGCCAAATTAACCAAGTAAAGGTTTGTGGTCGGTTCTGATTACGAATTTGCGATCCAACAAAAAATATTTAAACTTGGGTACTGCATAAACCAAAGCTAGAGCTTCCTTGTCCAATTGTGAGCATTTTAATTCAGAACCTGATAGTTTCTTACTTCCAAAATAGACTGTTTTTTTTTTCTTTTTAAACCATTGAATTTCTGCATTAGAACACATCATATACCCAAGGGAGACACATCTACTTATACGACTACTGGACTATTCCTGTCCAAATCAACCAGATAATTGGACCTAGATAACTTAGCTTTGACCGTACTGAATGAATTAGGTTCACTATCATACCATTTAGATTTTGCATTTTTCTTCAAAAGATCATATAAAGGAGAAAGTACAGTAGAAAAATTAGTAATAAATCTCGAATACTAAGTAACCATCGCCAAAAAATATTTCACTTCAGAAACAGACATTGGAGAAGGGGTTTCCAGAATTGAAGCTATTTTATTTTGTGATGACTTAATTCCACCTCCAGAAAGGACATAGCATAAGCATTCTAAATTACTGGTATTTAAAACAGTTTTACTTTGATTGATGGCAACAGTATGCTTCTGAAGCTCTCATCTGTTTAGTTTCCTAGTTTCTTTTTTTTTGGGGGGGGAGGGAGGGGCGGGGGTCTCCCCCAATAAAATATAATATAAAATTTGAGAAATGAGCCACTAAAAAATAGGGGATGATGTAGAAACACTAAAGAGAAGTCTCATACTTAAATAATCCCTTGGTAGTGTTTATTACAAGCAACTTTTGACTATATGCATCTACAGGTAACTGTAGGTATGGATCTTTAAGGTCAATGTTTGATGAGATTTTACCCTTACCCAATATAGCAAATATTTCCTCAAGTCTAGGTAAAGGATACTTCTCACAAGCAATAGTGTAATTAAGATATAAGAAATCACCACAAATTTGAAGAGGGTGTTTATCACTTTTCAAAACAGGCACGATAGGAGCTACCCATTCACTAAATTTACCAGGTTCTATCACAACATCCTCCAAAAGCATATCTGTATCTAATGCATTTCCAACAAGCTTCACCTATTAACTAGCAACAGGCATAGATTTATGGAATTCAAGAAGTGCAACACTTATCAAGTGGATTATAGCTACTACGCTAATAACAGGCAAGTTAGGATCAGTGTTGAACTGCTTTAAGTGGGATTTAATATCCAAAACAGAATTAAGCTCTATCTCATATTCTACTCCTCTTAAGAAATACCCAATTTAGACATTAAATCTTTATCACACAAATTGACATTAGGGTCTTTAACTACATATAAACCATGACGGATGTGTAATCTTTAAATTTTACATCAACAAACACCTTGCCAAATACATGAAAAGAATTATTTCCATATGCTTTAAGGGTTTTACTATTAAACTGAACAGACCACCCTTAACTTAGAACATATTCGCAATCCAGATTTGAAACCACAACACCACTACCTACCTTATATGAATTTTCAGTATCAGTCCACTTCAAGGTAATGTCTATTCTGATTGGATCAGCATTATCAAAATCATTCTCCAAATTAAGCACGTGATCTAATACTGAATAATCAGAATCATTCTTTGAATTAAGCAATTGAACACAATTATCATCACCAAATTCTGAATTATCAGATTTGGCTAAAGACTGATCTTTTCCATACTTGGGCCAGGTGAAGCCTTTTAGCCCTAGTTTGACTCTATAAAGCGAGGAAAAACACGTCACAGGTGCTCCTTTCTATTACAAAAATAACAAGATAGATTGGAAAATCTGCATTTTTCAAAACGATGAGGATAACCACAATGTCTATAACAAAACCTAGCTTTATGTGTGGTTACACTATGGTTTAGTTCAAAACTTTAACTTTACCAGGTAAACCAACTTTCTTAGAACAGAAAGCTTTCTCAAAATTTAAAATTCTTTCAAGGGCTTCCACCAAAGTCATAGTTTGTAAATTTGGATTTTAAGCAGCCAAATTCGGAAAATAAACTTCACCATAAATGGTCATAAACAACTGATCTCTGAAGCTAAGTATTTCATATCAGCATAAAGATCATGGACTTTTCTTCCTTTGATGAAACTTAATAAAAGTTCTGTGAAAGGAAAGTATCGCTGTAAAATGGGTTTTTATAAGAGAAACATTATCATTAAATTTAAAAGATGCATCATGAGGTACTATAGGTGCATAGATTAAAGCTAAATCACTGAAAGTCTCTATACCTAAAGTAATAAGTAGACTATATTTCTTCTTGACCTATTCAGGGATTTCAGTGACCAAAATGTTCTTGAAGCATGGACAATCAAAAGGATTCATTTTACTTCGGGATCCAGAAGTCATCATAGGACACTAAAACTTGAATCTACGTAACCAATAAGTGGCAAAAATAAAGCTATACAGTTTAGGCAAACATGTTAGGCAGCTTTTCAGGTTTACTAGCCAGCCTACAAAAATGGAAAAAAAAGTGTAGCTTCCAAAATCCAATGGCATAATTCTTCCAGAAAACAATGACATCACACTTGGAAAACAGGTTCACATCCAGATAGCCTAGAGGCATAGGCTTAATGTAAGGGCGCTAGCCTAGGCACTTTGGTCCGGACTGCCGAACAAGGCAGACACATGTTGGGTGAAAACCAGCGTCTTTAAATCTGCTCACAAAATAAATATCCTGTTTCCAGATTTCAATTGTGTCCGAAATCTTATAAGTCCGAGGTTTTGGGGTTAGAATAAAACTAAAGTCATCGTCAATACTGACGCTATTAAGAAAATAACACACAGAAACCAATCGCCATTGAGTGAACCTCAGAACGGAAGAATACAAACAAGGAGTCATGAAACGTCCACAAAAAATGGGTAATAAAAGTATTGGGGTTTATAAAAGAGGATTCAATCATTCAAATTTAAAAATAATAAGCAAATAAATAAGGAAATTAATTTCATTATATTTAATGGTAAAACAATAAAAATAGATCAATATATAATATATTCTTACCCCTATCCCACCTGTAAGGCCAGTAATGCTGTATCCAGGTGGTTAATGATAAGGTTGTGTAACACCAACATTGATATGATTTTTTTTTATACTTTGGTTATTCTGTATTAGAGTTGGAGAGGTCATAAGAAAAATTGAGTGGAATAATTTTACAGTTATTTTACATTTTTACATACAATATGTCTTTTTTTTGTGGAATATTTCTATTATTTGAGTGATTTCCAGGAATATATTTTATTTTTTTGTATTTCTGTCTAATACATACCAGGCTCCTCCATATATCAGAGACTAGAAGAGGTGAGTGGGAACCCTCTACTGGAGTGAGGAGCACAGTTGGAGAGTAATGTCCTAAGCCTTGTATGAAAAATATGTATAAATATGTGTTTTATATAGTAGAATCAATGACTTTTTTAACACTACTATGACTTTCATAAATTTCTGTGCGCAGTCACTTAAATCAGTTAAAGATGATGTTGTAAGCCTAATAGTAAGACTATTACTATTTCCATCACAGTGGATATTTCCACAAAATTTAGCAATAGAGCATATTGACCCACCAACAATATATGATTTGTTAAATAGAAGTGGTAGTACCACTCGCTCGATTACAAGAACAAGAAGGTACTCGCCTGAAGAGGATTGATCTGTGTATAGTGTGTTCATGAACCTTTTTAAAACAATACGAAAATAACTCAAATTCCAGTGTTTCAATATCTTTGGACATGTAGCATATATATATATATATATATATATATATATATATATATATATATATATATATATATATATATATATATATATATATATATACATATATATATATATATATATATATATATATATATATATATATATATATATATATATATATGTGTGTGTGTGTGTATGTGTGTGTACATATATATATATATATATATATATATATATATATATATATATATATATATATATATATATATATATATATATATAAATAAACATATGAATATAACATTTATATGTATATATATATATATATATATATATATATATATATATATATATATATGTATGTGTGTTTATATATATATATATATATATATATATATATATATATATATATATATATATATATATATATTTATATAAATATATGTATAAATATAATATATATATATATATATATATATATATATATATAAATATATGTATATATATATATATATATATATATATATATATATATATATATATATATATATATATATATATATATATATATATATATATATATATATATATATATATATATCGAAATTTCTTATCCTTTAAAATAAAAAAGACTGCAATATTATTCTTAAAACATTGCACTACCATAGGCTAAAGCCTAAAGGCTAATTTATATTTTGCTACTAATAAATAGTTTAACATTAGCAGAAATATATAAGATAACAAATGATTATGTACCCAAATAGGACATGCACCTTTTATGATATTCCAAGAAATTTATGTAATCATGGTTGATCAAATCTAGTGAAATGGGACTAGGCCGCTATGAATGATATCCTCGGGAAAAGCCAATTTAATATTATTCAGAGAATTTGCATAATGATCAATGTATCAGGAAATTTTATTCATTGCCGATAATCCACGATAATGAATTCTGTGTAATATTATGGCAAAATCATTTGAATGATATCAGGTGATTGCTTACTGAAAATGATTACAAAGGAAGTGAGTTTTGTCTGGAACCAATGAACCATTTTATAATTGTTTGAGAAAACTTCATATATTATTTTCAAGCATTTTTTTTTTTCGGGAATAGGGTTATTAGGTGCTTCACGGAATAGAAAATAGAAGCCTCGATATGCAATGATTTTTAATAGTTATGTTGGTTTTCAATAGGTAAAAAAAATATAATAGTATCAAATGAAATGAAGCTCTTTAGTAATATAATTTGTTCAATATTTGGAGTTTTTTCTGGAAATAAAGATTTTTTTTTCTTTTTACTAATCATTCTAACACTTCTAACGTTTTTGTATACAACTTAATTTTTATTTTGGTGAATAATCAGGAGAAATATACTTTCGTGCAATAGTAAGAAGTCTTTAAAGTCAAGCATTGATCAAATGATTAAACAGTGGTGTCATATACGATGATTATAAATCATAATGGTATGGAACCATAAAAGATTTGAATCCTTAACTAGCAACAGTAAACCGTTTTTCCTCACTATAACTGTGTAGTAACGAAGGGAATATTCATAAACTCGAGAAGTCATTGGACCATGTAATCTTATATATATTTGTTCTCCCCTATATATAAGTATATGTACAACATACCATTATAGCTTGAGCTGCAATAGGACTCAGTTCCATATCATGTGCACTATGGGTAAAAAGAAAAAATGAATAAAGAAAAACGTTTTTTTTTTTTTACAGATAATTAGTGAAATCTGGTCATAGAGCCTTTTTATTATATATATATATATATATATATATATATATATATATATATATATATATATATATATATATATATATATATATATATATAAGATAAAGAATACATAAATCTACAAGTC
>NC_090734.1:27927161-27944661 GCF_036898095.1 Palaemon carinicauda | reverse complement strand
CTTTCAAGATTATTGTGTTGCACAGTCCACATCAGTAGATCGTGAGCCAGAGCTTCTGCCTCGTCAGTATGATAACATTTCTGCAATGCTTAATGTTGGTACAAGCGAACTTTCTGTATTAAAAGGAAAAAGATGTCGATGCATTTCATTTAATGAAGCAGCGAACATTAACAGGTCGCTCTTTAGGTTAGTGACCTCATCCTCTGGGAGGAAAATCACTTGCATATTTGCTGCTTTAACTATATTGCTTGCTGTAATTAATACATCTTCTGTTCTCTCTACAATAGTGCCATTTAAAATCTATAATTTTAGTTTTAGGCTCTTCCCACACGAAAAAATTGTTTGAGCAAACGATATCACTCCTAAAAATAAAACTTCATTTTGGAAACCTGCAATGAGAAAAATATATGTAATTACTCCTTTTTTAGTAAGAAAAAAAATACATACAAATATTATACTAGTTTCATATGTGCAAAAATTTCCCTCACTTCCTTTTCCCTTATTTTAATTTCTTATGTGAGCCAATGGTACAATTCTCTCATCAGTGAGTTGGGATTAATTTTGAACTCTAAATCTATTGGCTGTTAATGTTCCCAAAAAGTTAATTGGGCCTTCAAACTCAGGTGTCAGTTTGTAATTGAGTCCTCCGGTACATATACTTGTATTTATACCTTATCACCCACGGTATATGTTTTAGTTGGCTTCGTTATTTTATCATGATTCCTTTTCATTATGATTTTTTATTCTTCTAGATTCTTTCGAAGGATATTATAACAACTTATCCTTGCATTCATAACATCCTTTAGAGAATTTGATAAATTAGTTGTAGGTGTTAATACATGGAAAGGCGTTCTAGCTGGGGTTCCATACAGTGCCTCGTGAGGCAACATTGCAATAGATACATGATATGAATGATTCAGAGTGCTTAGTACCGCAGGTATTGCAATATTCCAGTTGGGGTCTGATCTCCCTAGTGTAATTCTTAATATGTTTAAAACCTTCCAATTCGCTCTTTCCACTAGCCCATTCGACTCTGGGTGATACATCGTGGAATTGATTTTCTTTATGCCAAGGAATTCAAACAAAGAGTTAAGAAAATGATTATTGAATTCTCCACCCGAGTCAGAAATTATCATATGTGGAATTCCATGTTTACAAATGTAGCACTCGGAAAACTTCCTAGCGCATTCGATCAGGGTTTTAGTTTTAAGCGCTATCAGTTCTGTATATCAAGTCAAAGCATCTATAATTACTAAAAGGTGCTTATTTCCTCTGTGTGACTAGTAAAATCCTGTTAATAAATCTAAGTATACTCTTTCAAAGTGTTGATTGTCCATGGTATAAGCCCCTAGGCTGACAGGTGTCTTCGTTTGCTCTTTGTTTTCCTGACAAGTGCGACAATTAGCTATATGATTTTTTTATATCTGTATGCATCGTATGCCAATAAAATAATGATTTGGCTTTGTGAGACATTATGGAGAACCCTGGGTGGCCATGCAATGGATTTGCATGCAACCAATTTAGTACAGTGGGTATAAGTAAGACTGGTACCACTACCTGGTCGTTAGTCACGTGTGGTGTATTGTGGGTTTTCCTTTTCACGGATCTACACAGAATATTATCTTTCATCATATAATTCTGATGCGTATTCTTTATATATTCCTTTTCCTTAATATTTCTGTTCAAAGCATTTATGTTTTTTTCTAATTGCTGATCTTTTCTTTGTTCAGTCTGTATTAGTTCAGCGCTCCAGCCCAGATCTTCCTGTTCAGATACAGATATAACAATAGGCATGGATGTTGATATATCTATTAATTCAGCTAATGGCTCCGTACAAGATGACGCGGGGTTGCATGATAATGTGTCAGCAATGATATTTGCTTTTCCAGGTAAATACCTGATCCTCGCCCCAAAGACTTGGATGATCAAATGCCACCGAGTTCGTTTGGGGCTGTGACTAAAGCCTTTAAAGATGTCAGTTATGGGCTTATGATCAGTAAGAACCTTGACGGGATAACCGTATATTATGAACTTAAAATACACTAGTGAATTAACAATAGCTAGCCCTTGCTTATCTATTACTGCATATTTACTTTTGGAAGGTCTAAGTTTACGTGAATAAAAAGCTATCAGGAAAAACTCTTTGTCATATTACTGAAGCAATACCAAACCAACTCCTAAGTCAGAGGCGTCTGTTGCAATGAAGAATTCCTTACCGAAGTCAGGAAATTTTAAGATAGGAGAACTACACAGTTCATCTTTAAAGGTATCAAACGCCTGTTGATGCTGCTCAGACCATATGAAATCTACGCCCTTCTTCGTAAGATCGGTTAGGGGAGCAGCTATTATTGAATAATTGCTTATAAAACGCCTGTAACACCTACTACACCGCAGAAATTGCGGTATTCCCTTGACATTAGTTACGGATAGCCGACGCCTTATCGTGGACTACTTTAAGACCTTGACTAGACACCGTAAAACCTAAATAGACTAATTCTGTTTTGGAGAATTCACACTTACTAATTTTTACCCTTAAATTATGCTGTCTTAGTCTCTGTAGCACTAGCTCCAGTTTACGTAGATGTTCTTCTAAGGTATCAGAAAAGATTACAAGGCCATCCATATAGGTATGCAATATGTCCCCTAACAAGTCTCCAAACACTATGTTGTTCATTCTAGTAAATGTTATAGGAGCACAACGTAAACCAAAAGGCATACGCAAAAATTCATAACGTCCCCTAGCTGTGCTGAAGGCACTGTATGGGACACTATTTTCTTCTAATGATATCTGGTGAAAGCCTATAAGCAAGTCCAAACTGGTAAAGTATTTGTTCTGACCTAGCAAAGATAAAATATCATCAGTACATGGCACTGGGAATCGATCAGGGATCGTTTCCTCGTTTAAGTGACGGAGGTCTACGCAGATACGCCATGTTCGATCTTTAATCGGTACAACTATTAAAGGAAAATTATAAGGGCTGTTCGATTTCCTAATGACTCCTTCTTCTAGCATTTTACACACTTCATCATTTATATCATTCTGGATTATCATAGGGAGTCTCTACGAGGGTACATAGATAACTTTCTGCTTGTCTTTTAACCTTATTTGGTGTTCTATGACATTCGTTTTCCCTAAGGATCCATCCGTAGTGGAGAAAACATTATGATATTTAGTCAAAAGATCAAAAAATTTCTGCTGAATTTGCTATTCTTGAATGTCTTTATTGATTTTATTTTTTATAGGTTGCAAAAGGGATTCATCTGCAACTGATTAAGTGTGGTTGATCTCAGCGACGTAAAAAAGCGATGTTTATAAACTTCTACATCCAAGATATGTTGATTTTTGTGAATTACTAAAGTGATATTCAAATGATTACAGAGTTTAATATTACATTGTTGTTGTGAGCCGACTGTAAAAATAGCTTGTGTGACGGACAATCCGTTAGTTGTCAGAGTGTCAGAAAGGATTAATATTTCAGATCCCGGCAAAGTTTTCCTTACTCGTACAATTATATTCGAAGTTACATTCGGCTCGATAGATTGAGTGCAAGCTGTTATTACGGGTGAACGAGAATTCTGTTGGTTCGAGTATATTATTTCTTGATTCATGAGACAAGTGATTGGTTCTTCAATATACGTTACTGTTTTATTTGTCGTCTCCTTTTTATCCAAAACTGATTTTAAGGTATTAGAAGACTTATAAAATTTTCCTTTGATATACACGCCGTGTTTGGCAGGGGCTAAGGTAAAGTTTTGAGTGCCCATAGAGGGGTATCCTATAATTACAGCAGGATCCATATCAATGTTTTGAACAACGATAAAGGTATCGGCAAACGTGCGCTTACCGACCTTGTACTGAACATGAGTTACTCCTATTACATTCAATTCATTATTTCCTATACCTGTGAGCATTACTTCGGACTTCTCTATAGGGAAGTTCGAAAATAGCAAGTGATGGGTCCTCAAATCCATGATATTACGTGGACTACCAGAGTTAAGAAAATAATGTGAAGGATCGGTGTTCTAAATTTACAGCATATAATGTTGGTCATAACTCATTTTCGCTTATTATTGCGTGCATTTGTTGCAAATCTACGGGAACCTGCACTGATTTATTGGATTCGGCCGTGTGTTTCATAGGAGAATGTATTGCCTCACAATGATCTGATAAATTTTTAAAAGGATTATTTGATACAAAAGATGTTGATATGAATGACCCCAATTGTAGTTAACTACTTGGTATTTGGTTTGCTTTGCACATTCTGAAAATTTGTCTCACCCTGCGAGTTCTGGCTAGACAGCCCAAGAACGGAGTTACTTGAAGCACTATTTGTTTGTTTTTTATTTTGAACTGCATTGCCGTTCACCTGTTTCTTTCTATTAAACTGAGGATTTTTCTTTTTATTTCCATATGGAGTTGTCTGAGTGTTTCTAGGGTTCTGCTGTTGATTACGTGAGAAGCATCGACTATATGAATTGGTTGAACTATTATGAATTGAACAAAATCGCATCCTACAGTCTGCAATCAAGTGACCTTGACGTTTGCAATTGTAACAAGTCATGCCTGCACCTTGATCATTATTAACTACGTTTACTTGTTGAGGCTTAGTTTAATTTTTTGCAAAAACTTGAGTAAGCACACTCAGTACACTTAGACATGTGTTTCTTTATCTGTTTATATACTTCTAATTCCGTACTTTCGGGCATGGGCTTTTTATCAAATCACCGTACTATAGCCTCAGGCAACATAATTATCATGCAAGTTGAATACTTTAGCTATAAGAATTCTTTCATGGCGATGTTATCTCCTGTAACCCATGTGGAATTACTTAAAATATCCTGATATTCATTAAGCCAGTCGGCAATAAGAACCACCTATTCTATAACATTAAGCTGAGTCAAAGAGGCTTGATTAAGAGTATTTCTTAATGTCAAAACTACGTCTAAAGCTTCCTCACCTCCATATATTGCACGTAGCCTAACTTTGAAATCGTCCCATATAACTGCCTCTTGGAAAGAGACCCTTCTAAGATACGCGCTTGCATCTCCTTTAGCAAAGTCTATGAAACTTTTAGCTTCTTGTAATTGTACAGATGGGTCTGTGATGCGTTTTGCGTTTAAATGAACATCTACTGACGAGATCCATGACTCGACATTCTGAGGCAGGAACCCATTGACTCGACCTTGAAAAGGAAGGATAGCTGATCTTGCACTCACTAGAGTTACTACGGGAGTGGGGTTACTGGGTCCGGAAGTCACAGCTGGCGTTATTTTTAGCTTTAACTTTTTTCCTATCACTACGATTCCTTGCGATCCTATCTAAATCTCTATATGAATACACACGTCCACTGCGTAAACGCATATGCTTTATAAAATAAAGATGTGTTGCAGATTATAACAAAGTCCCCCAAAATGATGATATTAAGACAGTTAATGTGATAAAAATATTTCCCGAGAACAAAGAGGGAAAAAATTCAGCAGATGAAAATTCATAGTTTAATATAGATTCCTTTAATGAAGGAAGATTAAGATTACACATAACTCACCCCAGCAATAATGGACGATCGACTCGTGACATCAAACACTTCACTAAAAAAAAAAAAAACCTGAATGAAGAAAGGATGTACTTACCTTTATTATATATGCGCGAGGAATGTTTTGATTCGATGATGTCATGTCCTCTCTCTCTCTCTCTCGTTTGCAGGAAGTTTAGCTGGCGTGATGACCTTTGACTTGCCTTCTCGTCATGCGTTATTTATTCGATGAATGTTTGAAAGTTGTTCACTAAACGTTGATATAGATGAAGGACATTTCTTCGTATTCGTAGGATGTTTAGTGATGCTTGTTGATTGAAGATCCTGGTTCCTCAGGTTATATCTGATTTCTAGTTGATATTCGATGAGTTCATTACTTCAGTAGACATAGATAGTTCGTTGTAATTATAGATTTATTATTGTTGTAACTGCTAATTATTTCAGTTGTAACCACTGGTTGTTATAGTTGTAATCGCTGGTTGTTATAGTTGTAACCGCTTGTGGTCATAATTGTAATCGCTGTCACTAATTGTTAGTGTGCGAATGTTATACATACACATTGTGGTTCCATCTTATATCTCTTCAATATGATATAGAAAAATTTGACTTTTAGGTTACTTCTTAGAATAAGTCAAAGTTTTAGGTTAACTTTAAACAATTTATTGATAGCTCCATCACTGGAGTATGGGTGGTTTGGTTGGATGACCATTCCGTATGAAAAGAGGAATAGAACTGCTTTACAATAAACTCGCGTCAATAACGTAACATTAGTTATCTCAGCGTTTATTACAAATACAAAGAGAAATGATCACGTAGCCTTATGGCCGGAAGTCAGGTGACTCCGGTAGGGATCAATAGGTCATCTGTTTCTTATGGGAGGTGTTGTGACATGTTTACAAGTAATACATAAATGTTTACCCATACAATGCTTTCCAACCATTGCTTTAGCATGGTCTATTTTCACGTCCTGTTATAGCTACTGTCACACTCCCAACTCTCCAATAACCCCTTGGGTCATGGGTTTATAAATGTATACATTATATGTACATATATATATATATATATATATATATATATATATATATATATATATATATATATATATATATATATATATATATATATATATATATATATATATATATATATATATATATATATATATATATATATATATATATATATAGGTGTGTGGGTAGGTGTGTGTGTGTGTGTTTGTATGTGTGTGTGATAGTGTGGATATATGTAGCAGTTGTAAAGACAACTAAACTATACTTACCTAATTGACATTTTGAATTTGCATTGATAATATTCATTATATTAATCCAGAAAATACTAATAAAAATATTTGAACATAATTAAAAGCTTTAAAACAAAGTAATTTTGCATGCAGGAACAATAAACATAATTATGTTTAATGAGACTTTTGACTTTGCTTTGCTTTCACTAAATCTGTAACATTAGGAGTTAAATCAATAACCGAGAGCAACAGACTGTTCTTCAGATTTGAATCGGATAGTCGCGACCTCAACTTGGTCTTGATCATTTTCATGAATGAAAATATTTGCACGTATCTGTATGTTGTACCAAAGAACCAAGCATAACGTTGTGGAAATTTCCTCAACCCTGGAAAATATCATTTCTTTTGTTTCGTTTACGAGCAGCCATGTTTTTTTTTTTTTTGTGGTGGTGGGGGATTATAGTGTGCCGCTTGTAATCGTGCACTGCCCCATAGGTTAGCCACCTCTGGGTTAGCCATATATTCACACCTTCAGTCCAACTGTAGATTTTTAAGTGTATTCAATGATAAAGAGAAAACTGTCTTTAAATTTCAAAATCCTTTTTTTCAGAATTAAGATTATACCAAAACAACAATTGAAACTAAGATCAATACTTTTTCGGAGATTTCTGTAGCTCTGAATGTGAAATTGGGTTACAAAATCATCTAGCGATAGTTTGTTTTTGTGTGAGATAGTTACACGTATCTCCACAAATGAGTTACCGTTGCATTAACAGTCACCACAAGATTGATATCGTGTAAAGGTATACGGAGCGGGTGGCTCATATTTACTTTGCAACAGGTTGGCTTCCTAATGTTAGCCCGTATCAGAGCTGTCCCAAATGTTATATCTTCCTAATCTTTGGAAAATCGAAAAACGCGAATGTATCTAAAAAAAAAAAAACATTGGAATTATTAACGTCTTTTATCTCCTGACATGAAATTCAATGAACTCAATTACAGAATAACATAATTCATAGAAATACTTTTTATGGATACACAACAAGAATTTTAAAATTAATTGACATTGATATAAGATTCTGTAACTGCGTACAAACTCATAAAACATTTAACTTAACTCTGATCATATAACGTCTATATCTTAGTGACATGGGATTTCTCACAAGACGAAAAATGTTCCAGCATGAGGTGTTTAGTTACAGTGGGGAAGTTCGGGAGATGATCCCCTCGAAGGTCCATATAAGTCGTAGCGCAAATTAAAACCAGGTGAAATTCTGGCTATTGCTCCAGCTTCTAGTGTTTTTGGTGTCAAATTGAAGACTGAATCGAAAAAGGTGAAAGCAATATTGAGATGTAGACCTCTCATGTCTGTAAATTATAACAAAAATGCTTTGGTGACTGGTGGACAAACTGTACAGTTTTTAAAGTATCGATTGGTTAGAATATGCTAAAATATTTGGAAAACCCTAAGAGGAGGGATATATTTAACAGTGACAATGTCACAAAAAATATGCCCTGTCGTTTCATAATTATAAACTTCTATTCAACTAACAAAGCTGCATGTACTTCTAGGCCTATAACATGCGTCTAAATTATATAAACACACGTAAACAGACGGTAAAGAAATACTTTTGCATCCTGTTGCCAGGAAAAATGCTCACTTACCGTTCCACCAAGGTTTCCCTCTTAACTGCTTGCCGAGCACTGTAGATGCTATTCTATCTTGTTTCCCTTCCTCTAGTTTATTGAAGTCTTCATGGTTTATATATGGAAGATGCAATTTAAAACATTTTTTTTTTTTTAGTTTTTCATGACTTCTTTATTAGTTATGTTTCCTTATTTCCTTCCTCAGTGAGGTACTTTCTTTTCCTGTTTAAGCCTTGGTCATATGGCAGAGTAGTAGCTTAGTTCTTATTGATGTTAATAATAACAATAATAATAATAATGATAATAATAATAATAATAACTAAATAGGTGTAACACGGGACGGGTATTATATATGGATCTAGCAGAGTCCCCCTTTGAATGTCACTCACTACTACGCTTATTATGTTTTTTTTTTATTTTTTTATTTTTTTTATGGTAAGAATTTCAAATAAAACTCATATAGTTAGGTAAAAGAATTCAAGTGTATAAAAAGCTCCTAAAAATAAATAAATAAATAAATAAATATACATATATATATATATATATATATATATATATATATATATATATATATATATATATATATATATATATATATATATATATATATATATATATATATATATATATATATATATATATATATATTCAAAATTATTGGCTTTAGATCGTATAAAATTAAGTGTTTTCTGTCATAAAATACAAAAAAAATTCATTTGGATACGTGAAATATTCTAGGAAAAATTAACTCCGCTAAAGATAACCATCCAACTCATACATAAATAAACCTTTGCTGTGAATTTTCTATGAAGATATAAACATGTAAATAGGTATGGAAAAAGAAAATATGCATCCCATAATTCCGTGAAAATTTCATTTAGATATGTGAAGATTTCATTTGGATATGTAAATTATTTTAGGAACCATTTACTCCACCGTCAAAATTAGCTATTCAAACTATAAGGAAATAAATGTTTGATGTGGCTTTTCTACAGCAGATATCAACATGAAAATCGGTAGAGATTATGTAAATATCCATCCCATAAATCATTGAAAATTTCACTTAGATATGTGAATTTTTCTAAGAATAATTTACGGCGCCGCTGAAAATCGGTTTCCAGCAGATATCGAAAACTGACTACTGTGACTTTTCTATGGCAGGTACCAATAACAAAATTTATATGAATGTAGTTCACATAACACATATCAACCCCTGTGAAAATGATTTAGATATATGTAAAACTTGAACAGTAATTTTCTCCTCCTCACATATTTTTTTTATGCAAAAGTCGTCACATTGAACATAGTGACACACATGGCATGGCTTTACCAGGTATGAAGAGGTAAATTAAAAGGAAAAAGTTTATAAATATCTAAATAATTCCTTAAAATATCATTTGAATATATCTATTTGTATATAAGTTATTGGTTTTACCATCGAAAATATCAGTTGGCCCAACCCCTAGCCCCCTGGCCAACGTTTCAAAACCTTTGTTTAGTTAATGACCGGGCTACAAGTCGACGGAGCTATGGGTTGGATTAGATTCGTTTGCGAAAATTTTGGTATATCACATAATGTCACTGACTTTGTTCACCACAATAACAACAACAACAACAACAACAATAATAATAAAAATAACAACAATAATAATAATAATAATAATAATAATAATAATAATAATAATAATAATAATAATAACATTGACTGATGAACTCCAAAACCACAACTAGTTGGTTGTCTTCAGTATAACATGAATCAGAAGGACCAAAAAATAATGAAAAATAAATATATAGTTATAAAGATGATAAATAGGATATAATAAGAAAATAAATACTGACCATACATACATACATATATATATATATATATATATATATATATATATATATATATATATATATATATATATATATATATATATATATATATATATATATATATATATATATATATATATATATATATATATATACATATATATATATATACATATATATATATATATATATATATATATATATATATATATATATATATATATATATATATATATACCTCTGTATTAACGAATCTAATGTGTAAATAGTGGGAAGCCTCTCTGTAAAACCAAAGTACATCACTAGTTGGGGCAAAGTCTTTGGCGCAATAGATTCTACAGAAGAATTTTGCCCACTCTGTTGACTGCTGTGTCATTGGGAATGTTGTACAATTTAAAGATGAACCATTCTGTGTTGATTATGGTTGTTTCATCGAGCTCAACTAGATCCAGATACTTTAAAAATCTAGTATGTTATTGAAAAAAGAAAAAAAAACTGCCGAAAATTTTTTGTTCTTTTTATGCCTAGAGATGTATGAAATGATTGCATGAAATGTGGGTGTGGCTTCCATAGTAGTAGTACTATATACCACTCGTGTGTCACACGATTGTACATAGTAACGACATTTCTCTTTTTTATATATAATATCCTTTGTATCTTCACTCTCCCCTCGCACTGTTCTGTTAACAGAACCGGTTGCCGGTTGGACAAGAAATAGCATATTTGTATTTTGTGACCCTCTTGCTAGGACCTAGCGTGTATATATAGCCTATGTGTCTATAACAAAGTACTCAGTTGCATTTAGATCGCCTTTGGCTCACAACCTCTTTTGGCTCATCACATTGGTGACCCCGTGAGTCGACTCGCTCCTCCCGTCTTTCCCTCCTTCACTGTTACTATGACGGACTCCACAGAAGCTAGGGCCGCCCCATTCGAACTCTCATCGTTCACCAGCGGAGAAGCGTTTGCTTGGTTTCAGCTTGCAGAAGTTCAGTTCCCCATCAAGGCCATGACTCGCTCAACCGCCAAAGAAGATTATGTTCGCGCGTCGTTACACAAGGACACCATCCCGGAAATCTCTGACTGGCTTTGTGAACAAGGAGATACCCCAATAGCGTATGATGCCCTCAAAACATACTTCCTGCAGCAGTACTCGCTGTTGCCAGCCACCCATATAGCAAAGCTTTTTCAGCTCTCTCAACAACCGTTGTGGGACCAAAGGGCTTTGCTCTCCATCATGGATATGACCAGTATAGCTCGTCTGCAGCCTGCCGCAGATGGCTCTCCTCGTGAGTTGAACATACTTCGTACCCTTTTGGAACGCTGTTTCCCCGAACCTGTACCCCCTGCCATACCTGATGTCGATAGTTTACCCATAAAGGACTTGATGACCAAAGCCGACACCCTGAAGGACAGCCACTTCATGACCTCCAAGACCTCCATCAATGCCTCCACTCCTGACGAAGAGGACACTTATTCAACATCAACCGGACGTGACGTGAATGCCGTAGGACACATCGAAGAATCAACGTCATATCTGCCTCTTTGTGTTAGGCTTTCAGTGCATCTGTATCCACGTCTGAGACAGATTAGTATACTTTTCCTTATTGCCCAAATAATCCTTATACCACAAAACTCCTCTTTACTGGGTCTCTCTTCATCACTTACTGTGCCAGGAAGTTTGCGAAGTCTGCCTTGTTCTCACTGTGCAATGAAGTTCTTCCACATTGCAGGAAGATGAAGATCCCTGCTTCCATCCAAAGATCGAATGCTCGCTATTTTCCAACCACTCATAGTACCTATTGAACACTACATCAGTGCATTTAACATTTTTCCTTCTTGAACAACAGCATCAACAAATGATCCAGCTAGGTCGCAAACTGTGATTGATTTATGTGGTTTCCCAAGAAAACAAAACGTATTTGACCATTGATTAAAAGTGTAGCCGTTTCACTTAGATCTGTAACATAAATGCATTGCTGGACAAAGCATACCTGTTGTAAGCACCTGGTAAAAATCTGATTTTGATCCAGAGCCAGTGGAACTGTTAATATTCATGAACCAATGTGTTTGAGAAATTTACACATTGACCAATTCCAAATGAAGCAATAAGCATATGGATGATTTTACTCATAGCCATTATGTTTTCAATGGGTATTTTTCAAAAAGTTAAACAAAAATAAGTGACTTGTTTTTTTGGTAGTCGATATAATAATTCCTCTTCTCGAGTCCTGATTGAAAAGCTTTTCTTCTATGAAGATATTCAACTGTACAACTTGATTTTCATTTAAGAATCTTTGCTTTTGCTGGAATATTTACATCTTTTTTTTCTTCATCATGCATAATACTTCTGTGATCGTATAAGTTAACTACAATATACAGTATATCACACTACCCAAGGCATATAATTATTAAAGGAGAATTGTGAGGTAGAATGCTACCTAATTCATTAATATTGCTGATAACTTTCTTGTGATATATGTTTGTTTTTTTATTACGCAATTTCATATTTCCTTTTATACAAGTAAATAGATATTATGGTAATATGAAATATACATTGTTTTATATATTACACGTGATTACAAATATCACTCATGTGCATATAAATTCGATTATATATATATATATATATATATATATATATATATATATATATATATATATATATATATATATATATATATATATATATATATATATATATGTATGTATGTATGTATATATACACACACACACGCACACACACACACACACACACACACACACATATATATATATATATATATATATATATATATATATATATATATATATATATATATATATATATATATATATATATATGTATGTATGTATGTATATATACACACACACACGCACACATACACACACACACACATATATATATATATATATATATATATATATATATATATATATATATTTATATATATATATATATATATATATATATATATATATAAATATATATATATATATATATATATATATATATATATATATATATATATATATATATATATATATATATATATATATATATATATATATATATATATATATATATATATATATATATATATATATATATATATATATATATATATATATATATATATATATATATATATATATATATATATATATATACATATATATATATATATATATATATATATATATATATATATATATATATATATATATATATATATATATATATATATATATATATATATATATATATATATATATATATATATATATATATATATATATATATATATATATATATATATATATATGCAAAAGAACCATAGGGAAAATTAAAATACGAAATAAATGATTAAGTCCTGATTATTTTCGTGATACTTCTTCAGAGGACTAATTTATTGAGAGAGGTTTATTTACATTTTATATGGAAAGTAAACGTACACATATACATAAAGAGGCTTATAGAACAAAGACACTCCCATACCAGCTACCTGGGCTGAGGTCAGGTGTTTACTGGGCGGAGATTCAAGCTCATTAGACACCTGACAAAAAGGGTCATTCCTGGTAACAGGAAAATTCTTGTTTTTCACTTTCAATACAGTTTACTTATATGAATAACGGTAGCCTTATCTATACAAATACATAAGCAAAACTATATGTATATATAAAGCACATCTCTATATAAGTATATAAAAAGACATATACATACGTATACACAGACAGGCATCCATACACAAACATGCATAATATATACATAGACATATACATACGTGTACATATAATGGTATTCATATACTGACACATAGACTTGTAAATCCATCTAGCCTTAAAACTAAAATTAAGAATTCAGTGCCAGTAATTATATAAGCCATTTAGATTGAACCATATCATCTGTTTAATGATGTTCGTAAATCCTATTGATAATAATTTTATAATGTTATGTTTCAGCTTTTTTTAAAATTCATCGCAGGTCTCTGTTGTCAGAGATTCAGTATTGGAAAAGAGAGAATATTCAGTGTAATATTAACCCGGAAGGGGAAAAATTTACGCAATTGAAATATAATAAAGGAAAAGGGCTTCTCTCACAGTTTAAGGAGCCAGAAATTGAGGAAATCATTAAGTAGAAGGAAAGGGGACATACAAAAAGAAGTTATGAACAAATACCATGAATATGAGAGATCGAAAAAATGTATAAATTTATCTTCATACTATTTGATCATATATCTGATGGTTAAGATATTGAGATATATGTGTGCTAGTATTGTTTGCAAAACAATACATTTTAGACAAAATATGAAGTAATATTAATAATTTTAGTTAAAAAACTGCGACGATAGCTTTATAAACTGTTAATACCCAAGGATGTTGGGGTGAGTGAATGGTCGTCGGGAACATCACTTTTTCGCTAGATTATCATAAATGTAATAACTTCTAAAATTGAGACCATGGTTTTAATACCCTTTTCAACCATTATTACATAATTTGTTTACCTTTCGATGAACCCTACGGGTCATATAACATATAACATATAACATATAACATATAACATATAATATATGACATATAATTGCTATTTCTGTTTTGTTTATTTTCTTTATCATCTTTTAACAATATTGTTTCATCTTAAGCTCAGCAGTAATTGTTTTACTTTCTATAAAGTTTTTAAGATGATAATAGAAATTGACATAAATCAAATATAGGCATAAATAACACTTTGGCCACTGGATAGGTGAACTACTTTGTAAATTATTATATTTCCCCTGGTATGTTTGCTTACCATCAGACTGCTATCAGAAATGGTAGAAGAACTAACATTTATTAATTGCCTATACACAATCCTTTCAAATGTTATAGGGATAATTTGTCTAAGAAAAGAGTTCAAAACATATTCATGAATGATAATAAATGTAGTTTAAATGAAAAGTGTGTAAGTAAGTTAGGTTTTATTGTATTATAAATGCAATTAGAGACCCATTTTTTCTTTAAAGCGTAGAAAAAAATGGTCTCAAGATAATAATTATAAGTAATAATTATTAAAAAATAATTGATTTTAGTTGATCCTTTCCATAAAATAATTGATCTTTGATGCAAACATATCAATTATGACCTAGTTCCTGTGTACTTATTTGATGCGGTTATGATTCAACATATAATTCCCAATATTTGAATATAATAGTTGTAATTATATGTTTCGAAGAGTCTGAGATATCCTAATTACATGTTAATTAAATATAATATTGTATAAATAAATGAACTAGAGATGGGACTCTAATCGTTTTATAATTGCTAACCTATCTCTCTCTCTCTCTCTCTCTCTCTCTCTCTCTCTCTCTCTCTCTCTCTCTCTCTCTCTCTCTCTCATGTTGAATGTTAGTGAATCTCTGGTAGTACAACCTTATAGAATAAAAGATATAAATAAATTCCCCCCAAAACTACCAATATTTCAATGGATTTTCATCCTTTTTACAATTTTGCGTAATCATAATCCTACGAAATTATATCAACATATAACAGAGTATTAAAAAATAATTTTAACTTAGATTTTGATCATAACTTCAGGAGCTCTATATCGGTTAAATACATATGATTCGTTATCTTTTTTAAACTTCCATTATATCATACGACCAATCGATAGATTCTTTATTTTGAAGTTGAGGTAAAAATTTAAAACCTTTTTAATTCTCGAAATTCCTGAAAAGAAAGAATCAGGAGAGGAAGCCAGATAAAATATCATCTGGAGAATTTCATCTGATATACTTTAAGAACTTCTTCCAGCTCTTTTCATAATCCACCTCTTCAATGGGCTCTGTGAGATGAAGTCTGGAGAGCAGAAGCCATTGCATTATTTCTCCTTCCCGATGAATTCATTGCGAAGCTTAGAATCTTTATAAATTCCTCCCTATCATCTTATTACAAGACCACGGAATCTCAGAGGAGCTACACTAGCATTCTCCTTTGTTTTGCAAATATCATACATTCTTAATTTATATTAACTGCCTCCTCTCAAGTAGTGAAATTTAAGTAATCTTTCTCACCATCACCATCTCAATTATTTCCAACAGTCTCTCCTCCTCTTTCCTTCTAAGTAATCAATCTACCTCACCATCCTCACGCAGCTTCTTTCCAGCACTCTCGACCCGTTCCTTTAAAGAGCCCTTGTTTCCGCTCCATATATGGATAGGATGCCGGAAAATCTCAAATCAATCAATCAATCAATCCTTATAAGGATATACACTTGATAACTATCTTACAAATCTTCATTTTGAGCCTTAACAGCATTTATTTGACTAAAACAACTCCGGTTACATTTCTGTTTTGGCTATGCTTCTTTAACTCTGTGCCTCCCTGCTTTTTTAGTAACTTCTTCCAGATACCAATGATCCCAAGAGGTTAAACTCATTTTTTGCGTGTTACCGCTGAAACATCTTCTATTTGAATGTTTACTTCGTGTCATGCTCTACTAGTAGTCCATATTTCTCTTATATTTCTCTTTCCATTTAGATATTTTGTACATGCTGAAAAAAAATTCCATGCGTTTTTCCTTTGAGTTTGCTATAATACCAAAACTATCTGCAAACATCAGTTCCCATAACTTAGAGATCTTTTTTCAATCCAGGTGTCAAAGTGTTTATAATGACGAGTAACAGGAATGGACTTGAAGCTGATCTCAAATGGAGGGCAACATTCACAGGGAATGCTTTTGTCTTCTCATATTTAGCCTTTATAGTGATTCAAGAATTGTTACCCCTTCATAAGTCATTCCTATTAACCTTACCAACTTCACTGGTATTCCTCTCATTTTTAATTACCAATAGACTAACGTTATTGATTCCCGGGTATTTGCCTTTTCATTATAAACATAATATACACAAACTTCCATGTTTCCTTCTAAATATTTCACTTGGACTTTCGTTATAAGGATTTTTTTTTTACCATAAAATCCTATTCGAATTGCTCTTTCTTTTCCTAAATTCAAACCTATTTTCATTTATATCTTTCAATTCTCTCTGTGTTCCTTCAGATATTGTTAATATTATCTCAAAACTGACTCAAAAATATTCATTGCTATGTCGATACAAAATGTTTACCTCTTCTTTTGATTTATACAAACAAATCATCAAGCTGTCTTCCCAGTTTTTTTACTTTTCCTCTACATGTTAAATATTTTGAAATAACATGTCCAATTACACATTGCCTAGATTTCTTAATGTGTTCTTCATTCCTGATTTCATTGCAGCTTGATTTA
>NC_090734.1:27912161-27922161 GCF_036898095.1 Palaemon carinicauda | reverse complement strand
CTACATAAATAGCGCAGAAGAATAGAGGAAAATCATTGCGAGGTAAATTTAGAGTAGGTAAAAGGAATGACAGAGGGGATATTATTGTAGAATTTGCAGATGAAAACAATCATATTAGGCCTAATAGAAAGAGAGCTAGACTTTGATAGACCAAGGGAGTAGGCTGGCTTCAGAAGTGGGCATTGAACAACTGACTATATTCATATAATACACCTGATAGCTGAAAATAATCAACTGGTCATGAAAAATCACTATAAATGGCATTTATAGACGATTTTTAAATATTTTGATTTTGTCATAATCTTTGAAATGAAACCATAAATAGAGGAATGGTATGCTAGAGCTCTCGAAACATATATGCAGGAAGTATAGAAATTGTAAAACTACGTCAAATGAGACAATTCCAATTGAGAAAGGAGTTGGGCAATGCGGTATTAGTTTGTTGAATGTGGTTGGAAAAGTGTATGGTTGGGGCAAATTAATAGGATTAATGATAAAAGAGATGAGGCATTCTTAGAAATACAGGGTGGTTTCAGAAAATGTAGGTGATGCATGTATTAGATTTTATTTATCGCATTGCAGATATGATAGAAATATTTACCAAAGGCAAGGACGTGCATGTTGCATCTATGATCTGGAGAAAGATTATGATAGAGTGGATAGATAGATGATGTGGAATATGATGACCTTAAATGGAACTTGTGGAAGGGTGTTGCAAGCAATGAAGAATTTCTACATAAGAAGTAAATCATGTGTTAAGAGAGGAAATTAAGTCATTGAGTGGTTTCCATTGAGAGTGGAGCTTAGACAGGGATATATGAATTCACCATGGTTGCTCAATTTGCTTGTTAACTTGCTTGTGAGGGAGGTGAATGGTCAAGTGCTTGGTAGAAGATTGAAACTGATAGAAGAGAGTGATCATAAGTGTAAGGTTAATCAGTTTTTGATTGCAGATGATACTGTATTGGTTGCAGACTTGGAGGAATAGTTTGGTTAATTAGTGACAGAGCTTGGAATAGTTTGTGGGAATAGAAACTTGATAGTTAATGCAGGTAAGAGTAAGGCTATGAGATGCATGAAAAGTAGATCAGTTTGAGTACTTGCGATTTATGAATTTTCCAACGTTTGAATAGTGAATTAGTTGGAAAAGGATTTCCCCTGATTGGTCAGTCTCTACTTGTTTTGTAGTCACGTGATCAGTGATAACTTCGTTAGCTCCGTGCTAAGTATTGTCAATCAGCATTGGACACTTCAAGTGTAAAGTTACAACTTTACTTATCGAGGACGACATTATGTCACGTAGCGAAGACCAAAGGGAACAACAAAACTCGGGCGGTATTGAATTTGTGCTACAACAAGTTTTAGAGCAGCTCAAGCAACAGAAGAGCGAGTTGAACCATTTGCAAGAGGAGGTGAAAGACAGTAACGTTTCTGTTAAATCTGAGGTCACCAAGTTGTTGGAGAAAGAACTCACGTGGAAACGTGAAGGTAACAAGCAGCAATATAATTTCAACTGTGACATTGATCAAGACTGTGTTCAGGCTTTGTGGGCTATTACTAACAATAAATTTGATTATGCTACAAATTTGCTAAAGGACTGCTCAGAAAAAAAAAAAAAACGCAATAAACTTATATGCATTGCCGACACCTCGGAGGCAGGGTGGGATACAGTGAAATTATACGAAACGAATCCAGTCGCTAGTGACAGCGAAGGTGAATCCAGGATTAACAAAGCAGAAAACAGAGCTCTCAAGAAGAGGAAACAGGCAGTTACGAGAAGAGAAGCATCGAAAAAGTGTTCCCAAATTCCTACTGCCGGGCCTCTTATTTATCCTGGTCAGTTTAGTTCATCACAGTCGTGGATGAGTCCAACTTTTGGAACGGGAGACAGTCATAATTTTCCAGGACCATTGGGTAATTTTCGTGCCTCCGGTGGAAGGAAAGGACCGTTGGGGTGTGGTTTCTCCTGTGGAATCTATCAGCATTACAGGAAGGACTGTCCGCTCAACAAGTTCAACCAGTTGGGCAAGTTCAGCAGCAAACCTCAATAAATTAACAGATGAGTATGATTCTATTTTTAGTAACGGTGTTAATGATGATTTCACTACCGATTACTTTGAATACAAGTCAGGTCGTAAACAAATTATTGTGAAAGGAAGATTAAGAGACAATTTAAATTTTTGGAAAGACATTGGATCTAGTAACTTTATTATAGACATAATAGAAAATGGATACAGGCTACCGTTTTATTCTAAACCACAGTCGGCACAGTTAGATAACAACCTTTCTGCAAAGAAAGAACCAATTTTTGTTGAGGAGGCTATTTTGAATTTATTGGATAGGTGATTAGTTGAAAAATGTATAGAGCCGCCATATATTGTAAATCCTTTGACATTTTCTATTCAAGCCAAGGGAAAAAAGAGATTGATATTAGTTCTCAGGATAGTTAACCAACATTTATGGAAACAATCCATAAAGCATGAAGATCTAAGGTTATTTTTAGAATATTTAAAGCCAAATTCTTTCACATTTAAGTTTGATATTCATAGCGCCTATCATTTTGTTTCAATTTATCTTCCACATACTGATTACCTGGGCTTTGCATGGCAAAACAAACAGGGTGAAAAACATTTTTTTAAATTTTTAATACTACCGTTTGGAATTTCAACTACACCATATTGTTTTGTTAAATTAACAAGGCCTCTTATCTCCAAATGGAGAGGTGAAGGAAAAAAGGTTATGTTATTTCTAGACAATGGTTTTGGATGTAATGATACATACGATCTTTGTTTAGAAATGGCAAATTCTATCAAAATGATCTGATTGCCTCTGGTTTTGTTCCAAATGTTGAGAAATCTCAGTGGGAGCCAGTACAAAAAATTGAGTTTCTAGGGGCATGTTTAAATTCTAAGGACTTTACTATGTCCATACCTAAAAAGAGAATCGATAAAGCTGGTAACACGATGTTAGAGATTTAAAATAGTATGAGACAACATAGGCAAGTTCATGTTAAAAAAGTTGCCAGTTTTGTAGGGCAGGTTATTTCTATGTCAATTGTTGTTGGTAATTTGTGCCAGTTCATGACAAGATATTTGAGCATCGATATTTCTTTAGCACCAAATTGGTCATATTTCATAAAGTTATCTACTCAGAGTTTGGAACAGTTATCGTTTTGGAAGAAAAATTTGACTGAAATCAATTGTATGCATCTGAATCACAATCCTTCTTACACCAAAAATATTTATACTGATGGAAGTACAATAGGTTTTTTTGGATATGAAGTGAATACACCAAATGGTATGGTTCATGAGGCTTGAGGCATTGAGGAGGCTGTGAAGTCTTCTAGTTGGAGCAAACTTATGGCAGTATTTAAAGTTCTGAAAGCTTTAAGCATCGTTCTTGCTTCGAACAGGGTTAACTGGTTCACAGACAACCAAGGTGTTTGTAGCATTATTGAAAAAGGATCAATGAAAACAGAATTACAAGATTTTGCTTCCAAAATTCCTTCTTTTTGTGTTAAATATTCAATTATTGTAGATATTCAGTGGATTCCCAGGGAAAAGAACCAAATTGCAGATTACCTTTCTAAAATAATAGAAAGAGATGATTGGGGGTTATCTCCCTTTATAATTAATCTCATTATTGAAAAATGGGGTACAATTGATATTGATTGGTTTGCTTCTCCTCACAATGCCAAGCTACCTGTATTTTATAGTAGATTCTGGAATGAGTTTTGTGCAGGGGTTGATGCATTTAGTGCAAATTAGAATGGAAAATTTGGTCTTTTTGTATCACCTGTTACACTTGTAACTAGAGTACTCTCAAAAATGTTGAAAGAAAATGCAAGAGGAATCATAGTTATTCCTGTATGGAAATCTACTCCATTCTGGCTTCTCTTATGGAAGGGTAATAATTTTATTGAGTATGTTGTAGACTGCATAGATCTGCCCACAAAGAAATAATATTATGTGACATGTAAAAATGGTGCAGGAATTTTTGGAAATGAGGACCTGTCATTTAGAATGTTAGCATTAAAAATGATATGTTAAATCTGTTTCACCATTGTGAATGGTTAATGCTTCTACAAATAAAGAATGTTGTATTTGTTGGCGTGGCTTCCATTATAATTGCTAGACGGAGGAGTTGAGTGGTTTGCCCGTCTTGGTAGACAAGCCATTATAATATGTGATAAGATGGTAGAAGTAAATTGGAAGATTTTCTTTGTATAATATTGTTACATGGAGAAATGTATGCTAACTATTTGTTTTTCTCTAAATATGCTTTTCCAGTGTTTCTCTGATGATATTGAAGAGTTACCAGAAGTGCTGGCTGAAAAGGTGCCGCTTATCCCGGAACTACTGGTGTCAGCCCGAGCAGATAGTACCACAATAAGTTATATGAACTCTTTTCAAATGATAGAGGTTTTGGGCGTTTGTAATTCCGTTGGAGAAGAGGACATCTTCCCGGCTAAGCCTTTTATATTTGCATTATATTTGTGTTCACTTGTCCAGAGTACAAGTACTCCAAGTCCTATGATTAAAGCATTTTACAGTGTAAAATATGTTTATGATTTATATGGACTGAAATCCCCTACAGAATCTACTTATGTTAAGAATCTACTGGAGGCAGCCAAAAGAAGGCTTTCTCATTTAGTTGTAAGGAAGGAACCTATTACTTCAAAAATATTCGGTGACATGTATGATAGATTAATTCAAGTTGGAAATGTAAAAAAAAAAACAGAGAACTATTTGTGCTTGTCTTTTAGCTTATGCAGGGTTTCTCCGAAGTTCTGAACTGTTAAATATAAAATACTCGGATGTTGTCATAGATTCTTCACATGTATGTATATTCATAGAGTTTAGTAAAACTGATCAGTACAAAGACGGTGCCTGGGTTTTAATAGCCAGGACAGGTACCAGATTGTGTCCAGTAAGTAATTTGGAAAAATATATTTTATGGACAGGTTTGTCTGTTTCTTATTATAATGCTTATATATTTTCTAGAATTGTGTTCGAAAATAATATGTATCATTTAAGAAATATTGGTAAGCATATCTCATATACTACATTAAGAGGGTTGTTTATTGAAGCTTTTCCACAACATGATAAAGATATTTCTAAACATAGTTTTCATTCTTTGCGTGCAGGTGGAGCCACTTCAGCTGCAAATAATGGTATTAAGGATAGGCTATCTAAAAGGCATGGAAGGTGGAAGAGTGATAAAGCCAAAGATGGCTATATCAAAGATTCTCTTAAGAGAGACTTTTAGTATCACAAACATTGGGTATCTAATTTGATTTCATATGGGATTAAACCGTCAGATACATTATCACTTATTATTATCATTTTGATCTGGTACTCCTCGTTCTAAATTTCCCTGTTCTTTTAGATTCAGCAATGTCCAAGTGCTCCTATTCATAATAATAAATTATTAATTGAGTGTTTGCTTATTTGTTGTCCTAAGTTGGGACGGTGAGGTCAGGGGAAATGAATTTTCCAACTTTTGAACTAGTGAATTAGTTGGAAAAGGATTTCCCCTGATTGGTCAATCTCTACTTGTTTTGTAGTCACGTGATCGGTGGTAACTTCGTTAGCTCCGTGCTAAATATTGTCATTCAGCGTTGGACACTTCAAGTGTACAGTTACAACTTTACTTTTGATTTTAGGATATTAATTTCCGTTAGAACCAGATCAGTAAAATAACAGTAACTTTATGTAAATGTGTCGAGCTTCAACTAGAAACACAAATACATTGTATTGTTTAGACATTCATGGATTAAGAACAAGATATGTGTAGCATATGTTTCCATCAGATTGATTGATGTTAAGTTTGTGTTTATTTTGTATATGTAGTGAAATATTGATGATTGAAATGTACATAGCAATGTCCAAGCGCTCCTATTCATTAGCAATGTCCAAGCGCTCCTATTTATATCAACCCTGGAAAGGTATGATGGGTCGTATGCAACCCCTACAGCATTTTCAAAACCTGTTTTTTCCCCATAAATCATTAGCTGTCTCGAATATGGAAGTGATCGACCTGCAAGGGGTGACTAGTCTACATGCCATTGTCTGCTTTAGGACTGATTTTCGTCCAACTTCCCTCCTTCCTCGTTTTATTACTCCCCCAGGGGTCGACCTCGACCCTGAAATACCTTTGGTTCTTTATAGTTGGAAAGTGTGGGTGGATAGTGTGTCTACCACTTGCATGACATTGGTTTTGGCTTAGATGCCATATATTGCCATGAGGTCCATTTTCCCTCAAATGCTAATTTCTGAATTTTTTCTATTTTTTGCAAATTTCTGATTTTTTTTTCTATTTATTTTGAATTTATCTTCAATAATGGCCAGCAGGCAGTATTCCCTCGGCATGGATGTCATCAACACACTTCTAATGGAGTTAAAAAGAGATGTTGATGATAATATGGAGCTTGCATACCCATTCTTCATTTCAAGTGGTAGATTGGGCTGTAAGAGTTGTTGCGGTCTGCGGCCATTTTGTTGACATACCCGAAAGGTAAGTTAGCATATCTCTATATATTCTTGTTCTGTATAGAATTCGTGATATTTTGGTATATTTTAATGCATAAATATCATATTTTATAGGAGATACAATGATTTTCATAAGAAATTTACATTATGAAACTAGGCCGTCAAAAAAAGACCTTTAGATTTCGCCCATGATATAACGGTAAATTACATCTTAGTGAACATTTTATTATGTATTTCTGTTCTAGGATAATATGAGTTTATTCTATAAAAAATTAGCCTCTTCCTATTTCATTTGGGTACCCAAAAAAATTCATGAAATTTGGACAAGTTTTTTGGGCCAAAAAAAGTTACCCTTTTTTTCTCATTTCAGATCTTGACTTCTATGGGTCCAACTCATTTCCAGCAATTACACGCTGTTGCTTTGCCATCTAAGGTGTCCCTAAAGGGATTTATGTGTATATTTTTATTTTTTGTGAATATTTACGTCAAGTCTTTTTTTTGTATACTTAAATTTTTAATATATTTCCAATAAATAGTAATTTTGAAGATGGGTATCATTTATATTTTCAGTAGTTTTTAGTATTCTTTGAAGTATTTTTAGCAAGTCAAACAATACAGATTGATGCAAAACTAAATTTTTCCTGAATTTTATTTGGAGTCGGGGTCGCGCGCGACCGAGTATACCCTTAAAGGGGTGTCCGAGTAGCGTACCTATCCAGGGTTAATAAATTATTAATTGAGTATTTGCTTATTTGTTCTCCTAATTAGGGACGGTGAGGTCAGGGGAAGTTGTTATTGTAAACTGTGGAGTGGAAGGTGATTTACGTCTGACAGAGAATGCAGGATGGAAAGTGTAGGGGAACGATGAAGGGAGTGGTAAATGTTACAGGGTTAGGAATAAATGTAAAAAGAGTTCAGTATAGGAAATTGATTGCAAAAACTATGATGTGTGGATCGGAGTAGTGGGGAAGGAAAGTGACAAGGATACAGAAAATGAATATATTCGACATGAGGTGTCTTAGGAGTATGGCTTGTGTAACTGGATTAGAAAGGGTTAGGAACAGGATAGTGAGGGTGAGATTAGGTGTGGGAAAGGATTCAGCGGCTAGAGTGTATAAGAATTAGTTTAGGTGGTTTGGTCATGTAGAGAGAATGGAAAATGGCTGTCTGCTTAAGAAGGTGATGATTGCAAGAAATGATGGGAGAAGTACAAGAGGTAAGCTTAAGTTTGAGTGGATGTATGGAGTGAAGAAAGCTTTATGTGATAGGAAAGTCGTTGGGAGAGAGGTAAAAGATCATGATTGCATTAGGAATGAATGGGCCTTCTATTTGTTTCCAGTGACCCTGGTGATCACTGAGTTAGCAACAGTAGGGAATTAAGCTTATGAAGCTTCATATGCTTGGTTGATAATGGGGGAGGGTGGCCTGTGACACCCTAGGAGTGCTAACTCGGATGAATTCGTCGTCAGGGTTTGAAGAGCAAAGAGAGAAAATCCCCCCCCCCCTTTTTTTATACTGGCCACACCAAGAGAGTTGGGGCAAGTGTCTTGTAAGATAGATAAATGATTCGTATCTTCTTTACTTGCTCCCATTTCATCATGTAGCTAGGAATACTTATTTTTATATGCTAAACTATACTCTTGAGATATTACTCTTTTTACAAAAGGGTTTAGTATTCTAATTTCTTTCCTTAGATCTAGAAAATATTCTATTCTTATCATGTTAAGATTGTTTAACTTTAGTAGTTTAACACTTTTACATCATTAACTAAATTATGATTTCCTTCAGAAAGAAGTCTGCTCCAAATATAGTCTCTCCCATTTTTCCTACATAACAGTTTTACATGTTTTGTTTCATAAAAAAGTGTTGTAAGATTTTTAGATTTGTTTCTTTCAGTAAATTATACAACTATGTCATTGTTCTTTCTTGTGCTGGTTCTAAATTTATTTATAGCTGATCCTACACTCTGTTTTTCCTACTTTAGCATCAAAATCACCCAAAACAGAAGTTTCTTCAAATATACATACATATATTTATGAGAAAAAGGAATTTTTATTCTGTATGATATGTTGTTGGTGCATACCTTTGAAGGGTTTATCAATCCTGGAATTGTATCACTAATACTATAAAATCCCTCTATGTTGCAATATTTTTTATTAATGATATATCCCGCTCCTTTTTCATTGTTCCTTTCATGTTCTCTGAAGCAAAATGCATGGCACTAGCTATAATTTCACTCAATACTATTAAAACCTAGTTTATTCCATTCAGCTCTTCTAGTAACTCAGCTAGATCTTCCCTAAAAAAGGTTCCTATCATTATATGTTGCCAAGTTCAGTTTCCTGAGATGGCCTGTTTTATGCCAAATGGTTTTATTCAGTAAAAAAAGTAACTCAAGGATAATTAAATAAAAACATAGAAAGCATAGAAATATGCAAAGCGTGAGGAAAAAGGAGCTTAGGAATTGATTAAGAAAAAGATGGGGGAGACTGCATAACATTCGGCCCTGTAAAACATTATATAAAATGTTGCCAAGAATGTTTTTTTACTTGCACCTTTAAAATCCTTTATCATTATATCAACTCAAACAAATAGTCACACAAAAGACGTGGAAAATTGGCGCCAAATAACTTTATTCTTAACAATATGCAGTATAAGATATTTACAAAGATCATATTAGGCTTAGAAAAAGACATCTAAAATTTAATCAACATGTGTCCATATCCATGTAATCAAGAAGATAATGGAAAAATCAACAATGGCATTTATAGATAATGAGAATGCTTTTGACTTTGAGAAAACTAATGCAGTATTGAAAACCCTCCAAAGACGGGAAGTACGGCAATAGTAAAATTAAATAATAAATAATTATGATAAGAAAAATCAGAGCATCAATCGTCCGAGAAAAAAGAAACTTCACCGTATAAAAGTAATCATTATTTAAAAAAGCGTAAATTGGTTTTACATAGAGTACATCTCTTTCTCCATTCTTTTTAATAAAAGTTATGAAAGTTAACCAGATTTTTCATTAACCCTTGTACTGAGAAAATACATATTACATACATACAATTTTAAATTAATAAAACCATATAATAAAGTTCATACCGCAGCGAGAAAACAGAAGAAATAAAAAAGTAAAATAAATCTTATCACCTTCCATTAGGTCCCGTAAAATTTATGATCCATCAAGAGACCACGCATCAGGCAGGAACTAAGTTAATGGCTGAAACCTTTATTGCCATTCAATTACCTCCAAAAAAAAAAAAAAAAAAAAAAAAAAAAAAAACAAGCTACCTGTTTGTTACAAAGAGAAAAAAAAATAAAACGTCTTACACATTCACCCAGCTGTATGTAAATCTTTGACGATTTATTTTTGTTTGTATCTCTGAAATTAATTTTGTATTTTCAACTTCTCTGGAATTTTCGTTGTCGGGCTTTTACTCAAGGCGGGATATGAGGGCACTTTTATATCGAAGAGCTATTTAGTGAATTTAGTCCAAAAACAATAT
>NC_090734.1:27882161-27904661 GCF_036898095.1 Palaemon carinicauda | reverse complement strand
TAGACTAATTAACCTAAGGAGTAGAGATTTTCTTTTGCAACAGCATGTGTTTCTGGGGCTGTAATGTTGGCTATACTTTCAACGCTAGTTCGCAAGGAATATGGAATGCTACGCTTCATGCCTTATCTGGTCCGAGCATAGTGTAACTCACTATAATGTTATTGTTCTCTCTCTCTCTCTCTCTCTCTCTCTCTCTCTCTCTCTCTCTCTCTCTCTCTCTTTAAGCGTGCATTTGCGTGTTTCATGTTGTTAAAGTTTTCAAGCTAGGGTTATCCTCAACCATTTGTATATAAACTTGTTATCTCGTTTAAAAAACCGAGTCAGTAAACATCATCTTTCCATTAAAACCCTAACCAGTCTTCATTATTGGTGACCACCTGGTGACTAGCTCCCAACCACCTTCCGGCTTACCGCTGCCCTATACCGATTGAAAATGCCGCCCTCCGACCGTGGCTACTTTCAACTTGGTGAGGCAGTTGAGATTCTTTAGCTATCGTAAGCAGCCTATCTAGGTGAAGGCCACTACAAAATCAAACAATAGTTAACTGGTCTTTGACAGTGTACCAGTGTACCTCTGTACCAAGATATTTCTGTGACGGGCCGAGAGAGGAGTTGTGAAATCAAAGGCAGATTGGAAACGACTGAATTATATTGTTGTGGAACACTCTCCTTATATACAAAACCTCAAGGCAACAGGTCATGACAAGTTCACAAGACAGACAATATCACGGAGGAAAAACCAGACAGGAATTTTCATGTTCGTTTTAGTGCGAGGGAGGAGCGAAGATACAAGCATAATATATACAAAAGGAATTATGTACAATTGTGTGAAACACGGTTGGTACATGGCTCCCCCCCTAAAAATGACATACTGTACATGTTAAATAGGGCGCCCTGATCTAGAGAGGCGAACTGTAGGCGGGTCATCTGGCAGAAGATAAGCAGGTTTTAGACGATCAATGGAGACCCAGTCTTCTTTGCCCCGAATGTTTAGGAGGAATGCTTTCGGACTGCGTCGGATCACAAGGAAAGGTCCCGTGTAAGGGGGCGTTAACGGTGGCTTGCTGATGTCGTTGCGCAGGAAGACGTGCGTTGTAGACTGCAAGTCCGTTGGTATGTGATGCTTCGCTGGGGGCTTGTAAGTCTGGCGGCACTGAGTAAATTTTCCCACGACGTGACGTATGCGCTGGAGATCGTCGGAGGAGGTTGTAGAAGGAAAAAACTCGGCAGGGACGACCAACGGGTCGCCATACACCATTTCGGCTGCCGAGACGTCGAGGGCGTCTTTAGGAGTGGTCCTTAGTCCAAGGAGGACCCAGGGAAGCTGAGTAAACCAGTTGCAATCCTTGCAGCGGGACATCAAAGCTGCTTTGAGGGTGCGATGAAAACATTCAACCATTCCATTGGCAGCGGGGTTGTAGGCCGTTGTCTGATGTAGGGTGATGCCCAGGAGATTCGCTAATGATGTCCATAATTGAGAGGTGAAAGTGGTTCCCCTATCAGAAGTAATATGCTCAGGGATACCGAATCTTGAAATCCATCCAGAGAGTAAGGCAGATGTACATGAGGCGGACGTTGCAGTTTCCATGGGAATGGCTTCAGGCCAACGAGTGGAGCAGTCGATGACGGTAAACAGGTAATGATGTCCTTGTGATGTGGGTAGGGGGCCTACAACGTCGACGTGAATGTGTGCGAAACGACGCTGAGGTTGAGGAAAGGTGCCTACTCCTGAATCCGTGTGTCGATGTACATTGGAAGTTTGGCAAGAAGTACAGGCACGGACCCAATCCTTAGCATCCTTAGAGATGCCGTGCCAAATGAACTTTGCCTTCAGCAGCTGTGCAGTAGAACGGCATGAGGGATGTGAAAGGCAGTGGATGAAATCAAACACCTGTCGGCGCATGGGAGCAGGAATCCAAGGTCGCGGTCTGCCAGTACTGACGTCACAGAGGAGGGTGGTGTTGGAGTTTTCGAGGGGAAAATCCTCCCAACGGAGGGACGTGCAGGATGTCCTACAAGCTTGATACTCTGGATCCTGTCGTTAGGCTTCAGCCAGGGCGTTGTAATCCAATCCCAGTTGAACGGCAGCCAACATGTTTCTTGACAGGGCATCGGCAACGGGATTAATTTTCCCAGGGACGTATTGGAGGGTGCAATTGTATCCAGCCACGGCGGAGAGATGTCGGCGTTGACGGGCGGACCAGGCGTCAGACTGTCGAGTGAAGGCGTGCACCAGAGGCATGTGGTCTGTGCGAATGACGAAGGGCGTACCTTCTAAGGAATGGCGAAAGTGACGGACAGCCAAGTGCACCGCCAGCAATTCTCGATCGAAGGTAGAATAACCCGATTCTGCCTTGGACAGTTTTCTGCTGAAGAAGGTCAATGGGCGGGGCGAGCCTTTGACCACCTGCTCGAGTACTGCACCAATAGCGACGTCGCTGGCATCAGTGGAGAGAAGGAGAGGGGCGTGTGGGATAGGAAAAGTGAGAGCCACAGCAGTTGATAGGGCCTTCTTTGCATTGCAGAAGGCTGCTTCTTGATGGGGACCCCACCTCAGGTCCTTTGGCTTGCCCTTGAGGGAGGCGTAGAGGGGAGCAAGAGTGGCGGCAATAGCTGGCAGAAAACGTTGATAATAGTTGATCATGCCCAAGAATTTTTTGCAGAGCTTTGACGGTCGAGGGCGTTGGGAAATTTTGAACGGCTGCTACCTTCTCAGGGAGGGGATGGACTCCTTCAGGAGTGATACGGTGCCCTAAGAACGACTCTTCGTTGGCGCCAAAGGTACACTTGTCGTACCGGACTACAAGGCCGTTTTGTTGCAGGCGGTCGAGCACGATGCGCAGGTGACGGAGGTGTTCCTCTTTCGAGGAGGAGAACACAAGTATGTCGTCCACATAACATACACAGAAAGGGAGGTCCCCTAAGATGCCATTCATGAGACGTTGAAACGTTGCCCCAGCATTACGAAGGCCAAAACAGGAGTAATTGAAGGTGTATGTGCCAAACGGAGTGGTGATGGCGGTCTTGGGGATGTCTTCTGGGTTCAGAGGCACCTGATAATACCCCTTCAGGAGGTCAAGCGTAGAGAAAACCTTTGCTTTGTGCAGGTAGGAGGTTACATCGGTAATGTTTGGGAGGGGGTAGTGATCCGGTTCTGTTTGCATGTTCAGGCGCCTGTAATCCCCGCACGGACGGAGGGAGCCGTCTTTCTTCAGAACGATGTGTAAGGGTGACGACCATGGGCTGGAGGCCTTTTGGCAAAGGCCCATTTTCTCCATTTCGGCGAACGTCTGTTTGGCGGCTGCCAATCGTTCCGGTGCCAGACGTCTGAATTTTGCGAAGACTGGGGGTCCCGTCGTCTTGATATGGTGATAAATACCGTGCTTGGCAGGAACCGTGGGCATTTGGCGAAGTTCTGGACGGAAAACTTCCGGGTACGACGTGAGGAGTTGGGCGTAGGCATCCGTGGGTGCGCTGATGTGGAGAGCGAGGTTAGAGGGTGCGGATTGAAGAGGTGTCGACAAGTACGAGTCTGCGTTGACCAATCGTCGGTGGGCGACATCGACCAGAAGGTGGAAATGAGAGAGGAAATCCGCACCGAGGATTGGCATTGTGACGTCAGCAACGAGAAACTTCCAATTGAATTTACCGTTTCCGAACGATAATGTGA
Source organism: Palaemon carinicauda (assembly GCF_036898095.1). Classification (NCBI taxonomy): domain Eukaryota; kingdom Metazoa; phylum Arthropoda; class Malacostraca; order Decapoda; family Palaemonidae; genus Palaemon; species Palaemon carinicauda. Next base: position 27,900,991 of record NC_090734.1, on the reverse strand, counting down.
GGGTCTCGTAACCGTAGGTGGGTATCGCAGATCCGCTGGCAGCTACCAAGCGGACGTCGACAGATGTAGACAGACTACGTTGTGCCTTGAAGAGTTTCCTTGGCAAAAGAGAACGACAAGCACCCATGTCTACCAAAAATCGCACGCCCGTTCCTGCATCCTGTAAAAAGAAAAGATTAGAAACATGGGAGGCCACCGCCACAAGCGATGGCCTACTTACACGTTTTTTGGCCACTGATAATCTTTGGCACATTTCTTCGCGGTTGCCCCGAATATGAAGTGGTAGTAGCAAAACTGCGGAGGATGGAAGGTAGTAAGTGGCTGTAGAATTCGTTCGTTTGGGCGCGAGCGATTGGTGGGTGGTGGGCGGCTTTGTCGCCGCTTCGGCACGTCACGGGGTACGCGTGTATGTCCTACGGCATTCATGTCAGCTTCGGTTGACGTTGAATAAGCATCCTTGTCGTCAGGGGTGGAGGCGTTGATTGAGGTCTTGAAGTGGCTGTCCATAAGGGCGTCGATTTTGGTCATCAAGTCCTTTATGGGTAAACTATCGACATCGGGTATGGCAGCGCGCACTGGTTCAGGTAAACGGCGTATCCAAAGGGCACGGAATAGGTTCACCTCACGAGGAGAGCCGTCTGCGGCATTTTGAAGGCGAGCGATACTGGTCATTTCCCTGAGGGCAAGCGAAGCCCTTTGGTCCCCCAACGGTTGTTGCGAGAGCTGAAAAAGCTTTGCTATACGGGCGGCTGGCGACGACGAGTACTGCTGCAGAAGGTATGATTTGAGGTCGTCATACGCTATTGGGGTGTCTCCTTGTTCACAAAGCCAGTCGGATATTCCTGGGAAGGTGTCCTCGGGTATCGCCGCGAGAACATAATCCGCTTTGGTGGTTGAGCGAGTCACGCCCCTGATACGAAACTGGACTTCTGCGCGCTGAAACCAAGCAAACGCCTCTCCGCTGGCGAATGATGAAAGTTTGAATGGAGCGGACGCAGCACCAACTGCCGTAGAGTCCGCCATAGTACCAACAATGAAGGGGCAAGGGGGTGGGGGTGGAAGGCGGTGAGAGCGAGTCGACTTCCGGGGTCACCAATGTGACGGGCCGAGAGAGGAGTTGTGAAATCAAAGGCAGATTGGAAGCGACTGAGTTATATTGTTGTGGAACACTCTCCTTATATACAAAACCTCAAGGCAATAGGACATGACAAGTTCACAAGACAGACAATATCACAGAGGAAAAACCAGACAGGAATTTTCATGTTCGTTTTAGTGCGATGGAGGAGCGAAGATACAAGCATAATATATACAAAAGGAATTATGTACAATTGTGTGAAACACGGTTGGTACATTTCACTGCCTTAAAGTAGAGTTCTCTTATTCCTGTACTCTTATTTCTTAAAGTTTTTATAGGTTATATATGAAGTATTTATTTTAATGCTATTACTGATCTCAAAATATTTTATATAATTGTTAATTACTTTTTTTATAGCTTCCTTGTTTCCTTCCCTCACTAGGCTCTTTTCTCGGTTGGAGCCCATTGGCTAATATCATTCTGCTGTTCCAATTTGAGTTGTAGGATAGAAAGTAATAATAATAATAATAATAACAATAATAATAATAATAATAATAATGATAATAATAATAATAATAAGAATAATGATAATAATAATAATAATAATAGAGAATCCTTTGCCGGGTTTCAGCATGCCTAAGTTAAGTTTTGATCACATAGTTATCTTCAACTATTTTTACAGAAGCTTGTTATCACGTTTGAATGTAAGAAGCAAGAAACAGTGACATTGCCATATCAAGGAGGGTAATGTCATAGAGACAAACCATATATACAGTATATATGACCAGCACCCATGCCCCTTCTTCACCCAAGCTAGAACCAAGGAGGGCAAGGCAATAGCAGCGGATTCAGCAGATAGACCTATATGCTCCTCGAAACCTCCCATCCTTAACTCACAAGTATGGTGAGGTTGCAGCGACCAAAGGAACTATCGAGCTTGATTAGGACTCAAAACTCAGTGTGGCATTCACCAGTCAAGCACATTCTACATCGGCCACCAAAGCTTTAACCAGTCTTCAACTTTGGCGACCTTCTGGTGACCAGCTCCTAACTGCCTTCCTGCTCTCTGCTGCCCTATACCCATTGACAATGCGTACCACCAACAATGAACCTTCTATTTATGTGCATCCATGATACTGCCTAATATTTCTAATAGAGAATCTTTTGGCCTGATTTTAGCAGGCCAGCCAAAGTGAAGTTTCACATCAAGGGCTGTACTTGCTCAAGCACAAAAACAGATTATATCCTTGTTGCTTTTCTATGGTTACACTTTCTTGAAAGTTTTGGATTGGCTATGTAACAAAGGAGGATTCAATAGTTGATTATGGCACCCTCAAAACATACATCCTGGAGCAGTAGTCAAAATCACAAGCAGCGAGCATAACCATTAATTTTCAGCTTTCTCAACAGGCTTTGCACGTCATCATGGAAATGACCAGTATTGCTCACTCGTAACATGCTGCAGGTGCTCACCTCCGGAAATAAGCCTACTTCATGCCCTTTGCATATGACACCTAGGCCTACCTGTACATGTTTATACCATGATCCTCGATGTTAATACATTGGTCATAAATGAAAAGATAACCAATGTTGACGCCCTTTTGTACAGCTATTTCACCACTTTCAAGATCTACCATCAAAGCCTACACAAATGATAAATTCGACAACCATTCAAAATTGACTGAAGCTGACGTCATTAAGGTAGGACACATTCAGGAGTCACGACAAAGCCATCCAACAACTATATACACCACCACTCACTCACCAACGACCTCTATCGGCAATGACTGATGCCCATGGGCAACAGTTATGCTACCACCACTACAGATACAAGGCTGTTAGGAGAAATGGGAGGACAGTTGTCAATAAAAAAAAAAATATTGAAAGTATTCTAACCAGTGAGGAGGCGGTCTCCCCTGTTGCTAATATTTTTTTTCTCCATAATGCGGGTACTGGTTTACAGTTTTTAGTATACAGTAATGGTTACTGTTCCCTTCTATCAATGTCGGTCTCCAGAGCACGATGCAGTCATTCTAAACCTGTTGACACCTTACTAGAAGAGCCTGGCTAAAGGATATAAGACACACACACTGTCATTTGGAAGGCGTTACTACCATTGGAAAAATATTGGGCTGATGTAACTTTGCAAACTATTAGTGCAGATTCCCTTGCCCACTTTCACCTCTTGGAGAAAGTGGTACATCTTTGTTTAGTTTACATAGACTCATACTCGTTGATGCTTCTTATACCCTCCATCTAATCACTCACACTGCACACTGTACCCGAAAGTCTTCCAACCAAAATTTCGCCAAACACCAACGTTCCCCACCAAGCAATGTATTTATCAACATAACCAGACGACGGTGACCCATGCATTTGCAAGATTTGGACTTCTGGCCCAGGACCATTTGGCAGATGCAAAGCAACTGTTCGCCAAACTGGAGGAAATGAGAGCTTGCTAAAAGGCCACCGTCCCATGCTCGTTAACCCTACATATCATCCTGGTGAAGGATAGCTCTCTCCATCCTTGGGGATTTTATACATATGAACATGCAGACTGAACCATATTACTACCCTCTCCCAAGTATTGCCAACATTACCTCTTACTTGCACAAAGTGAAGGTGTGCAAGTGCCAATGAACCCAATAGACATCCCAAAAACCACCATTACTACCGTCTTCATCACATACATATTCAATTACTCGGATTTTAGTCTTAATAATGGTGGATCTAATTTTTCATCGCTTAATGAGGGGAATTTAAGGGGACCTCCTCGTCTGTGTATGTTGCAAAGATGATATACTTATGTTCTTTTCCTTTTAAGAGAAAGGCCTTCATCAACTACTGATTTTTCTTGGCCTCCCAATACAGAAGAGCTTTGTAGCCTAGTATGTCAAATAAACCTTTAGCGACATTGAGTATAATTCTCAGGGCACCTTATCTCTCCTGAAGGGGTGTACACCCTACCTGTGAAGCAAACATGTTCAAAACTTCATCTGGCCTTTAACTGTCAAAGCACTGCAAGAGTTATCAAGCATCATAAATTATTATCAGTTTTTCTAGTCAGCCCAAGCAGTCAGTTTTGTTCCTCTCTACACCTCAACAATGGAAAGCCAAAAGACCTTATATAGAGTCAACTTTAGGAATTGGCGTTTTGCAACTCGAAGGAGGCCTCATTTACTGATGCAGCTCTTGATTTTCCTATGCCACATAACCCTCTCATTCTCTCCCCCAATACCAGTAATATTGCTATTTATTAACATAACTATGGATGCAGTACTCAAGTAGGTGGTAAATGGTTCAAATTGCCCATTGGCCTTCTTCAGTAGAAAACTGTCCAAGGTGAAATCAAGTTACTCTAACATCAACCACAAATTGATGGTTTAAAATTTAGCAGTAAGTCAAATTCATCACTTTTTCTATCCCATTCCTACGAACAACATGCCCCTGGTTCACACCTTTAATCAGGAGTCTGACATCTGGCGTACTAGTCATAATAACATCCCTCCACCGTGGCTGAATACAACTGCACACTTCAACACGTTCTTGGGAAAATGAATATCGTTGCCAACGCCCTTTCAAGAAACACATTGTGCGTCATTCACATGGGATAGGATTACGCTACTTTAGCGGAAGCCCAACATAAAGATCAAAAGAACCATACATGTAGGATATCTTGTATGAATCTACACTGGGGAGACTTCACCATTGATAACTTCAACCACAACTTTCTCTGTGACTTCAGTAATGGGAGTCCATGCCCTTAGATACTTGTCTCCTTGTGGGGACAGATGTTTAATTCAATCCAAGGACTCTCACATCCATCATGACGAGCTAGTGCACAACTACTGAAGACGAAGTTCATTTAGCACGACATTACTAAATGTGATAGGTATTGGGTCTGCACGCATACTTCATGCAAAAATTCAAAAGTGCATCAAAACTCTGATTCAGGAATTGAACCTATTTTTTTTTTTTTTTTTTTTTTGGTCAAAGCTTCAGTTTGCCCACATTCACGCCAACATAGAAAGACACCTACCCACACCAAAACCACACCGGTACCTGTCTACCGTCATTGACTATACCACTCGTTGCCCTAAAGTTATTCTCATGCAAACTGCAAATTATGCCTAATGTACATTCCCTTTACTCTCATGATAGATAGTGAGATTTGGTATCCAGGAGCATATTAATTTTTATTAGGGTACCATAATCACCTTACAGTTTTGGATATCATTACTGTATTAACTGGACATTACCAAACATCAGGCAACAGCCTACAACACTGCAGTCAACTGAATGCCTGAAAACTTTCATCAAAACTTGAAATCATCTTGGATGTGCCTCTGCAATGACTTAAGTTTGTTTACATGCATCACTTGGTGCTCCTTGGATTAAGGAACCCTCTTAAGGATAGCATGTAAGTTTATATACATGGAATAGTGTACGGAGATCCGTTGATCGTTTTTGATAGATTTTTTTTCATTTTCAACTAATTCTCAATATCTCAAGCACTTACATCTTGTTGAGGGGAAATTTATTCCCTGCCACCAGACTCTCTCTCTCTCTCTCTCTCTCTCTCTCTCTCTCTCTCTCTCTCTCTCTCTCTCTCTCTCTGGCTTCTTTCACGGAGTACCAGTGTATTTTTTAGGTAATCTGCCTCAACTTGGCAATAAAGGTGGACATATGGTGAGCTGTAGGCAGAGGAACGTGATCACTCAAAACCAATTCCTAGAATGTCAAAGAGTGTTTAGTGGTACTGCCTGGTAAATAAAAGTAAGAGACTCCCTCTCATATGCCACGTAGAGTATGGGGAACCTTTATACATAAAATATGCCTTGAATTTTACCTCATTGTAATGTGAAAAAAAAATTATAATAATTTTGAATAAATATTTTGAAATGCAACCATTTCCATCGTAATAGAGAGAGAGAGAGAGAGAGAGAGAGAGAGAGAGAGAGAGAGAGAGAGAGAGAGAGAGAGAGAGAGAGAGAGAGAGAGAGAGAGATTAAGAAGATTGATATGTGTTTGAAAAAGAAGGCAAGCCGATATCTGCGAGGGTATCTGTTGGCCAACCTTGTATTTCATTTTTCGCTCTGTTAAATATAGTCTGAAGGACTTTAATTACATCCTAGACTTATTCAAGTTTTACTGTCATTCCTTTATCGAAGCTCTACAATATGGTTGTTGAAACTCCATAAGCATTTCCACAAAGGATATATATATAGTCAATGAATGGACAATCAAATAAAGGTTTTAGGTTGAGTAAAAGAATCAATAATATGATAAAGCCTGCAAATGGATTAGCGGCAATAAACACCAATGGGCAAAAACGGTGAGTTACAAAACTAAAATATTTGTTACCTTTTTCTCATTTAGTTGTCTTTAAGACAGAATTGTAGCAGAGAGAAAGGTTTCTCCTTTACCAATATCTACGCAGGATAAATGAGAGAGAGAGAGAGAGAGAGAGAGAGAGAGAGAGAGAGAGAGAGAGAGAGAGAGAGAGAGAGAGAACTGGGGAGGGGTTTGTTGATCAAAGACTAGGTAAAGAATTCTAAATGTTTTTGCGTTTAGATTAATGTGTCATGGCTATTGTATGACATTTATTGAAATATTTGTTTTTCTTCCTCGAACATGTCACATACAATGCAGCACAAATATATATATATGTGTTTTTTTTTTTTTTTTTTTTTAACTTAATTAACCTTCAGAGTTTTTGGATGTCATGTTGTATTGTGTAAAAGGAGGTGGTATAATACTAAAGGAACAAAATTATTTAATTTCATCTATTAGCTTGAAAGACATACATTTACGGTCCTATTCTTTTTGTTAAATTTATTGTAATTATTTATAAAAGATTAGACATTTATTAAAACGAAACATTTGATGCAAAACTAAGAACATTACAATATACATCATGTTATAAAATATCAACATGATATTGAATTATGAATACTATGGTGGCATAGAGAATGCAATCATAAGTGTATGGTGTAATTTTTAGCTTTATTTTATATTTAATCCTTTTTATTTTCTACATAATTTATCTTTTAAGAACTGAACCGGTCAAATTCCCAGGGAAACGTGAAGAAAATGTAAATTCTATTAATTAGAGGATAATGAATAATGCCATAGAAATATACACTTGCCTTTTTTAGCGGTAGGATGGGTTTTTTCATGTAAATGATAAAACGGATTTTGAGCGAAGCGAAAAATCTATTTTTGGGTGAGGTAGCCATGTAATCATGATGGAAGTTCCTAATAGGTAGCTTTATAGGGTATATTTGACTACAGTAATATTTCCAGAGAATTTTACCTTAAGGTATCTAGAATTCTAACTCCTGGAGCGAATATCCCTAAATAATCTCACAGGGATATTGCATAATATCAAAGGACGCATTCTTGACACGTCACATAGCTATCTTCACCCCGAACAGTATTAACACTTCGAGGGGTTACAGTGAAAAGAGTCTGAAACGAGAATGGAAAGAGAGCCGCTCATAAGGCATCTCTTCTATTCCGTTTCCAGTGTGTATCTGATGAAAGTGGTAGCGCCCTCTTTATTCCTTGTAGCGATATACGAGGTGTTACAGATACTGTATTATAGGGAGGGGTCAATAAGCCCTTTTACAATAAAAGGAAGGGTGGGTCCATCAGGACGACATGGCTACCTCACCCAAAAATAAGTTTTTCGCTACGCTCAAAATCCGTTTTTTTGGCTCAGGCCATGTCGTCCTGATGGAAGTTTACTAGAGCATTACTTTATCTGTGGATTCTCAATCAGTGCCGTACTCTCAAGATACTATTTTCCTGGTCGTCTAGACCTAGAGACCTATGATGTTACCGTCATACATCATTTCATCTAAGCATGAACTATGTTAGTGCTTCCTGCCCCCTACAGGGAAGAGTCGTACTACACTCTAGAAAAAGTCTCGAGGAGTACATAATAATTATGGTTGACAAAATGACAAACTTGTATAGTGGTCTCGCCCTATACAATAAAAAGCAAAGTTTGAATAAGAGTCACCAATATCAGTATAAATTTGTGACACCTTCCCCATTGTGACTACTCTTATAAACTATTGGATATTGGTTGTATTCGCATAGGAACAAATTTGCCTCTTTGCAACTACCCCGTTAAGGTACCACGTCAACCCTTCCGAGGAAGGGTTAGAGTGAGTGGATTTTTGCTTGAATCAGGAAAGTCTTAAGAAACATACCGTGATAAAAATATCCATATTTTAATCTTAATGCTCAGTACATTTCTAATAAAATGAGCGTGGGCGAATAAGACGCAGGGTTCACTATGAACTACTTTATTAAAATTTAATAAACGTACATATCAGATCAACATTTATAAAATTTTTAAAACGTGGATGATATGCGTCAAAGCATAAAGAAAAACAGTCAACAGAAAATATTATTTCGTAACTAGGAAACAGATTTGCCACTTCAATTGAATTATTAATAATAATGATATAGTTAGCATACTGTTAAATCACACCAGCGTAAAAAAAGCTTGGCACAAGTGTCCGCATTATGCTATAGTTCACCGACGGCAATGGAACAGTTCGTAAGGACACTTTCTTGGCCTATCGCATAATGTACAGTAACATACAGTGACTACACACGCACCCTCTTAATTATTCGTCCCAAATTAATTCCACTGTTCCTCGCATATTTAAAAACAGAAGTTAAAGAATTCTACCTGCTGCTACCACAGGATTCTTAAGTTGCTCCACTAACATCTCATAGTGCGTAAAGAACACCTTGGGTGACTACCAGCCGGTGTACAAACAAGGATGTTCAAAGTCCATATAATTAAAGAAAGTTTACGGAAGAGGCAACTTTTCTCGGATCATGACTAACGGGTGTACTGTCTGGATCCGGATGAGTTTCGCCCTTAGTTATAGAAAACTTTGAACCCAGGGTTTGTCTTCTGAACAGCTGTCCTCCCATAAAGTCTGAAGTTCTATGAAGATAGACCTTAGGCACTTAACTGGACAGAGAGATGCATCTTCCTTCAGAGGGAAGATTCTCTAGGGACCCCACCTGTTGGTGGGTAGCTTGTTCTTGGTAAGAAATGTTGGGTCTGGAAATAGATTCAGTTCTCCCTCCAAGAACTGGACGTGGACTTCCCCTCTAGAGAGATCCACTATTTCACTAACTCTGGCCCCCAAAGCGAGTATAAGCAGAAATATGACTTAAAATTCAAGGCCTTCTAAGCGCATTCCTCATTGTTCATTATTTATACACAATGAAGAATCTTATCTACTGACCATGCAAAGGGTCCTTGGAGTTGCTGAAGGGCTATGACTAGCATGGGCCTTTGCAGTTTATTAAGAGCGTCGTTAGAAAGGTCGACCTGTATGGCATATGTTATCTGTCTTGTCAAGGCAGACTTGAACAAAAGAATTGTATTGGCTGCTAAACCTTGCCCATGAAGGTGAATGAAGAATGATAAATAGGAATCTGTCTAGATTTCTTTTGGTTTCTTCGCCTTGACAAGGGATATCTGTTTTTTCCCTGAAGCCTCTGGTTTCTTACAAAAGTCTGAACTGACTTTTAACACCGAATCTTTTTCTCATCGTTAAGGAGAGAAAATCATGAGATGTAGGTTCCGTGTTTTCTGTGTTGAAGCGAAGACAGTAGACTTCTGTACTCGCTGAGACATGGATGGATCCGGTAGCGGTACGAATTTTAGTCATAGTTTCAATGCCAGAGGAAACCACATGCTATTTGGCCACTTGTGGGCCACTATTGTTGCTTTCCCTTTGAAGGATCTCAGCTTATCGAAGACCTTCAAAAGGAGGTAGTTTGGTGGGAACAGATAAATACTGGACCATCTGTTCCAGTCCAGGGACATAGCATCCACTGCCTCCGCTAGCGGATCCTCGTATGGGGACAAGTAACGATCTATTCTCTTGTTGTCTTTCGTTGCAAAGAGGTCTATCTGCACCTCTGGGACTTGACTCAAGATGAAGGAGAACGATCCTGCGTCAAGGGACCATTTTGACTCTCTAGGTGTAAACCTGGATAGAGCGTCCACTGTCACATTGCGGAACCCTTGAATGAACTGCTGACAGGTGCCATTTCTTCCTTTCCACCAAATGGAATATGGCCAACATCACTTGGTGTATTTGAGGTGACCTCAACCCTTGTCGATTCAGGCATCTCACTACCACCTCGCTGTCTAGAACCAGTCTTATGTGGGTCGAGTGGCGAGGAGAAACTTTCTTTAGTGTCAGAAGTACTGCCATGGCTTCTAGAAAGTTGATTTGAAATGACTTGAAAAGAATGGACCAAGCTCCTTGGACTCTCATCTGATGAGAGTGACTTCCCCAGCCTTCCTTTGAAGCGTCTGTATGGATAAAGGTCTTTTTAGATCTCTTTGCGCGTTTGATGCGTATTTTCTCCAGACTCCTGTTGCATCCTTAAGCTGTTCTCTTAGCACTGGATCTATTATCGAAGCAGACTGTAGAGAGCACAGCACTCTCTCCTGTTCGCGCCTTGATATCTGTTTGGATTTCAATAGTCTCTTGACAGATCCTGCTATTTCTTTCCTCTTCTTACTAGGAATGGAAAGTCGATGTGACTCCAAATTCCAGTGGATTCCCAACAACTGAAATTTTTGAGCTGGAGAAAGTCGAGATATTTTGATGTTGATCTTGAATCCTAGATGTTCCAGGAACTGGATCACTATCTTAGAAGCTTGCATGCATTCTGTCCTGGATGCTGCCCACACCAGCCAGCCGTCCAAGTAGGCTACTACTTGGACACCCTTTAGGCGTAATTGATGGATGGCTGCGTTCGCGAGCTTCGTGAAAATCCTTGGGGCTATGTTTAGCCCGAGAGGCATGGCTCTGAAGGCGTAAAGTTTTCTATGTAACTTGAAGACTAGGCAGGAGGAGAGGTGACGATCAATGGAACGTGCCAATAAGCGTCAGACAAGTCTATAGAGACAGTATATGCCCTTCTGGGCAGTAGGGTCCTTATGTGCTGAAGCGTGAGCATTCTGAACTTGTACTTCACTATGAACTTGTTGACTGGCCACAAGTCTAGAATGACTCTGAGTTTTCCTGAGTCCTTTTATGGAACACAAAACAGCCTTCCTTGGAATTTTATGGACTTAACTTTCCAGATTACTCTTTTGTCTAAGAGTTTTCGGACATATTCTTCCAGAACGGGGGATGAGTGTTGGAAGAATTGAGGATATTGAGGTGGAGAACTGCTCCAGCTTCAACCTAGTCCATTTTCAATTAGGCTGTGGGCACAGGGATCGAAGGTCCCGTGATCCCTAAATAGCAGTAGTCTCCCTCCTACTGGAAGTATCTTACTTCTGCTGTTGTGGACCTGAGGCCTTGCCTCCTTGACCGCGTCCTACCCTGTATCCCCTTCCTCTTGAAGGGCGTCTAGAAGAACTTCTGGCTGTTCCTCTAACTCTCGAACGAAAGGAAGAAGTCTGCCTTTCGAAGGCTGGGTTAAAAACTGGAGACTGTGTCGCAACTTCTTGAGGTACCAGCTGGTACGTGGTATGAGGTTGTGCCACTATATGAGGCACCGCGATCACAGGAAGTTGTTGATGTTGCTGTCGGTAGGGTTTAGCAGGCTGAGAGGATGGCCTAGGCCTTTTTGTCTTCTTCTTGGGTTGGGGACCTTCATCCGAGGAAGACTTTCTCTTAAGATCTAAGCCCCACTTTTTGAGAAGGTTCCTATTCTCTGTGGCGGCCTTGTCTACTACCTCTTTAACCACTTCATTGGGAAAGAGGTCTTTACCCCAAATATGAGAGGAGATTAGTTTCCTCGGTTCGTGCCTCACCGCAGCCGAGGCGAACACAAACTCTCTACAGGCTCTCGTAGCTTTAATAAAGCTATAGAAATCCTTCGTAACTGTGGCCAGATGGGTTTTGTCCACAACCATGAACATGTCCTGGTTCTTGGGGTCAGTTGACATCGTTTCTAGTGTCGTTTGCAACGACATCGATGCCGCAAGTCTTTCCTTTGTCTCTTGGTCTGTACGCAAGAGAACCTTCGACAGTTTTGGAAGTGCCTCACCGAACTGGCGTTCAGCAATATCAGCTTCCAGCTTCCCGACTGAGAAGGTAAGGTGTATGTCCTTCCAGTCTTCTTGGTCCAAGGGCAAGGTCAGAGATAACGGCTTGCACTCCTCCAAGGAGGGGCATGGTTTCCCTGCCTCCACCAACTTTAAGGCTGCCTTATATCCCTTTTCCAAGAAGGGAAAGGCTCTGGTAGGAGAGGCAACAAAGGAGGAAAGCTTCTTACTCAAGGCAGGCACCTTTGAGTTAGTGAAGCCCCTCTCTTTCCTCGAGCTCGCTAAAAACGTCTGAGCTTTACTATGGTAAAAAATTATGACCTGCTTCAGCCTCGTCTCCTCCTTTGAGGCTGGCTCCTTCCTAAGACGGACATAACAGTCCGGATAAGAATCTTTGTTGGGCCAAAATTCCACTTCTTACAGGGGAATTGCTCCCAACTTTTCTGAGATCACAATCTTCCCGGTTGTCATAGGCATGTGTTCGTCATACCTCAAAAGATTGGTATCCGAGCACAAAGGAAGATCCTTGACGCTGAGCCGCTTCTTGGTCCCACGTGATGCTGCAAGTCTACTTATCTCCAGTTTCATTGCAGCTTCCTTCTCATCATTCTTCCTTTGAATTTGTTGGATCATCTCAACAATGGAAGAAAGAGTCCTTCCCAGTTCATCTGGGATAGCAGACGATGTAGAAGGAACAGGGTCTGGGTCCGGAACCGATATAACCGACACTTTGTCGATTTCTTCCTCTTCTACTTGAGGAGCCTGAAACAGCTCCTCCTCCTGACCTTCTCCTAGAAGGTCCTTCTCAGTAGAATCTGACACCTCCGACATCCTATCGTCCAATTGGATGTCTTGAAGGGCGGCTGAGACTTCAGAATCTACCGGATTCTTACTGCGGACATTACAGACCACACTTCCACACTTTGGATGGTCCTCCTGTAAAGAGAAGAAAAATCCATGAGTATCAAGTGAAGGCTTTCACTTATATTGAGATATTTAGCTTATATGGAAAAGCTATAAAAGAAAGAAGGAAAGACACATACTTTTATTTCCTGTCCAGTCAATTGCTGAAACCTCTCGAGATATTAAAACTAAGGTTAATTCTATTCTAGAATACCTTATGTAATTTCCTAAACGAAAATTTAAGGTGTAGTTCACACCTTGAGATAAAGTTTTAATATACAGTATAGAAAGAATACAGAAAGAACTTACTTTCTATATACTGTACGGTCCCAACCAAAGGGCTGTACAAGATAATATTATGTATGATGAAGAACTTTACTGTTATCACAAACTCTGTACAGCAGTTTCTATTAATGCAGTGTGTACTACACTACAAATATAGCAACTACTGTACATCACATGCTGTTGTGCCGGCTAACATCTACCCCTGTATAGTTCAAAGATATACTATCTTTAACTAATAGGCGGCAACCCACTGATTCGCGACTGTGTGCCAGCCGACAGCTGAAAACACTAATACCCGGCTGCCAGCTGCTGGCTGCTAATCGTAGTGGCCAGCAGATTCGGGCTGTGTTTCCACTGCCGGCAGGCAAAGGTAATAATACCCATGCTCGCCGGCAGTAGCCAAGAACCAGCGAACCTCCACCTGCCCGGCTGTCGGCTGTTAAGCCGGCAGACAGGTTAGGGGTACAACACAATAGTCAGAGAAACAGTATGGATGTAAGGTTATAAGGCGGTATTGCCATACGACCTTCCATCCAAAAGCGTGAACTTATGGAAGGGGAGAATGTAGCATTCAGGCTTCCAAAGACACCATAGCCTGCTGGGCTCTATCGGCAGATATGGAAGGGAGACCAAGGGAGGTCTGGGGTTCACTCTGCAGAGCCAGTCCCCCATCCTAACCTACACTAGGTACGGAGGTAGGACTGCGTCCAAAAGAAAATAAAAGAAAGAGATGTGGGAAGGGATAAGGGTCCTATAAACTTTGTTCTAGCAAGAGACACACTCAGCAGTTAGGGAAGCTCATACTAACCTAGAGTTGTCTATTAGGGAGGAAAACTGGCAATACTTGCTATCCTCCAACCAACCAAAACGAAGTTAGCTGAAGTTATTTCGCAAGGCAACAGAGAAAAATCATTCTCTAGCCCAAGAAAAACGACACAGGACAGTCTGCTAGGCCACTAGAGGAAGGAATCATCTCTTACAGAATCCTTCCGACATGGACTAGGGAAGCAAAGCTTCCTGTGTCCACCCCTAACCTAGCAAGGAGACTCATTCTCTATGCTATGAAGAAGCAGACCACAGACTAGAAACTCTGATGTTCTGCCCTAACCCCAAAAAACCAATCACTCTGGTTATCAGGTCAGGACAGACATATCCAAGAATAATTATACCTGAATTATTATACAGATAGAACTACTAGGATTAAGCGAAAGGCTTACAGAGGGAGAGAGGGATTGAACTTAGCCTCCGGAGGAGAAAAGAACAATCGGGGATGTGCGAAAGTATACTACTGTACCTAGACTACTAGACTAGGTAAGGTGAGTATCGATTACCTAATTCACCGAAACTCTCTTTTATACAATCTTGGAAAGAATATTCAACAATATTTTACATATATAAAATATTTTCCTATAGCTTCCATAATATAACACTCGGAAAAACTTATATCATGCATGAAAGTACTAGGGCCAGACGTCTAGGCTACTAAGCCTCGCGAAGGGCAAGATCGGTTATCTAAATCACCGAACTAAAAACTGACGGTATAATATAAGCATTCTTAGATGAGCTAAATAGCTAGATTATTAAAGCAAAACAAACCGGGAACGTCGTTCTAGCTAGCTAAATGACCCATAAATAGCAAGCGATAGCATCCAAGATGCCTCTGGTAGGCAACAGCTCTTGTTTATGTTAATATCACTTTTGATTTAATTCAAAACGACAAGAGCTTACATTTATACATAGTAAAGATAATACTCAACTTTCCAGAGGCAAAAGAGACCGGAAAAGTCATCAAAATGTTGAATTAAATAAAAAAAACGAGAGAACACGAGGGAAAACACCGAGTAGTAGAGCTACACGAAAAGGAACAAAGAGGGCGCTACCGCCTTCATCAGATACACACTGGAAACGGAATAGGAGAGATGCCTTATGAGGGGCTCTCTTCGCATTCTCGTTTCAAATTCTTATCACTGTAACCCCTCGAAGCGTTAATACTGTTCGGGGTGAAGATAGCTATGTGACGTGTCAAGAATACGTCCTCTGATATTATGCGATATCCCTGTGAGATTATTTAGGGATATACGCTCCAGGTGTTAGAATTCTAGATACCTTAAGGTAAAATTTTCTGGGAATAACACTGTTGTCAAATATACCCTAATAAACTACCTATCTGCTCTAGACAGAACTACATTGGATCCTTCTCTCTGGTTACGGTTCTTTCATTTTGCCTAAACATACATGGGATAGTCTGACCTATTTTTTACATATTCTCCTCTGTCCTCTTACACCTGATCGCACTGACATTACCATACAATTTTTCTTCCCCCAAGGGGTTAAGTACTGCACTGTAATTGTTAGTGGCTACTTTCTTTTTGGTAAGGGTAGAAGAGGCCCTTTAGCTTCGGTAAGCAGGTCTCTTTGGAGAAGGACACTCCAAAATCAAATCATTGTTCACTAGTCTTGGATAGTGCCATAGCCTTTATACCATGGTCTTCCATTGTCTTTGGTTAGACTTCTCTTGCTTAAGGGTATACTCGGGCACACTATTCTATCTAATTTCTCTTCCTCTTATTTTGTTAAAGTATTTGTATGTTATATAGGAAATATTTATTCTAATGATGTAACTTTCCTTAAGATATTTTTTTCCCTGGTTCCCTTTCCTCACTTGGCTATTTCCCCTGTTGTGGCTCCTAGGCTTATAGCATCCTGCTTCTCCCACTAGGGTTGTAGCTTAGCAATTAATAATAATAATAATAATAATAATAATAATCTTTCCAAAATCCAAATTCCTAATATACAAATATTTGCATACCGGAAATACCTCATCAGATATTACGGCCTGTCATGATTTTTAAAGGTCACTGCTCATCATTAGCATTAAAAGAAACGGGATTGGTTTAAAAATTAGGCTTTTATAAAACTAAAGGTTTATTGTACATATGAAAACCAAGAAACGTTTCTCTTATTCACATGTAGGATTTCCTAATGAAAAAGAAGGTGATTTGTAAACAAACACTTGCCATTTCGTTTTCACCTGATTGCATCTAAAGTACTTTCTTTTTTAATTCCATCATCAAGTGGTCGCAGTTTAAAATTGATATCGGCTAAAATGGTACTTATAAGTATATGCAGTCGACGAAGTAACTATGTTTCATAGAACTTTCTTCCAAAGTATATGATAAATAACATTTAGGATAAATTACAAAAATCTTTTAAAATTTCACCATCAAAATTCAAATGAAAGCTAAAATTACCATATCGAAATAATTTTCTAACAATTTTGGTAATATCTATTGAGGAAGCTCACGTTTTCCTCCATTACCAACATGCCTTTAAAATAGATCTTTTCATACAATTGTGTTAAAAAATATAATATTAGAACATTTAAGTATTATTATATATATAGAAACTTGATTAAACATAGTGTGGGACAATAATTGGAATAAAAATGATTTTCTTAATCTATTGACAAAACCACTATGTACAGAAATATGAATAAAGTGATTGATCAAACCCAAAGGCTATAAAAGAAAGCTGATACCCCATGCCACTTCAACTGAAGAGAGGGCAGTGAGGATGGTTTTGAAGCGAAAAAGGATTAAATTAGAAAAAGATAACTACTTGTTAAACTACTAAGGATCCAAAGATCTTCTATTAAGGCTGCCCAGCACATCATGTAAAATAAACAAAAAATGATAGAATATTGCGCCCGAGAAGACCCTCAAGCTAGATTATAATCTAGTTCTCTTCACTGAATATTATTCATTAGGAATGGGGGCATTTCTTTATACAAATCAAATGATTTTGCTCCATCATGCACTCGCTTCGCCCGTGAAAAAGAAAGGAAAAAAAAATCAAGCCTCTATATACTAGGAAGCGGTACACGTTGAACAGCACATATCTACCACTTTGATTATTATTTCTTAGATAATTCTCATAGGGATATTATTTTAAAAGAAATCTAATAGTTCAAAGGTTGAAGATCTACCGTGTGCTTGCGAAAAAAGAAAAATACAGTATCCACAGCAAAAAGAAGAAGAAAAAAAAGACCACTATAAAAGGACCGGTCTCGAGTTTGTGAAAATTAGAAATATATCGTGGGTTAGAATCAGTGGAGGAATAAATGAATATTTAGAAAGTTAAACTGATAATAAGAATGGTTATATTTTTATGGGAATACATAGAATTTTTTCTATTACGGAAAAAAAAAACACTGAAACAAGACGTAGTAACAAGTTTAAACTTGTTAAAACGAGAAATAGAGATCTAATCAGGGGAAATCTTTCGTCAGATGTCTCTAGGATTCCAATGACAAAACGTAAAATGAGTTGCTCTTCTCACTACTTCTACAAAATGGGAAGAGCCTTCTCGGATCTTAATGAATCAAAGAGAGTAAAGGGCTGCCTTTGTTAGCGCAAGCATTGAAATGTTACAAATCAAGTTCCCATATTTCATTCTGTGTTGTCATTTGACGTCCCAAATATCCACTACAAATACTGAATACACAAACACACACACACACACACACACACACTATATATATATATATATATATATATATATATATATATATATATATATATATATATATATATATATATATATATATATATATATATATGTACACGTATATATATATATATATATATATATATATATATATATATATATATATATATATATATATATATATACACGTATATATATATATATATATATATATATATATATATATATATATATATATATATATATATATATATATATATATATATATATATATATATAGATAGATAGATAGATATATATCTATATATATATATATATATATATATATATATATATATATATATATATATATATATATATATCAACAGCACAAAATATCATGTAGATAATCTTGGATTGTCGTATCTAAATAATTCGTTCCGTTAACTGCTACATTAGATTATTTCGACATTAGTCTTGTTAAGGTTACTGATGAAAGAAAAAGTTGTTTCGATTTTTGTCCAATGTTGTAAAATAACAATAAAATACACCATGTATGAGTTATACCCATCAAAAGAACGCTCAGAAAGAGAGAGAGAGAGAGAGAGAGAGAGAGAGAGAGAGAGAGAGAGAGAGAGAGAGAGAGAGAGAGAATCACATTGTTTAGGCTTACTCAAGTTAATGTAGTAATCTACCAGCACATAACCAGACATTTTTGCATATAAGTATCTTGTTTACCATCATTATTCAATGTTTCAAATAGAAATTATTATAGCATGCTTTCAAAATCTCATTGTTGTTTCTCAGATGCTGGATTGACCGTTAAAATCTTTTTCAGTTTTTAGATATTCTTAGAGTGACACATTTCATAATACGTAAGGATGCTTTACTGTAAAATATTTCCTTATTTATTCATGTTGAATAGGACGCGCCATTTAATTGTTTAGACTGTTAGGCATTTGCCTGTTATTCATTATTTCTTTTTGTCGTTCCTCTTCGTTGAGCTTTCCCTTCTCACAGTCGGTGATC
>NC_090734.1:27869661-27877161 GCF_036898095.1 Palaemon carinicauda | reverse complement strand
GCGACATATCAGAGGACGTATTCTTGACACGCCACATGGCAATCTGCATCCTGGACAGAGATTTCGTCTCGAAGGAGGCGATTGGCAAGAAACGAATTCGGGAAAGAAAAAGGGGAGCCGCTCCCAAGGCTTCCCTATCCTCCGATTCGTATGCGTGCCTGGCGCCAATCCTGGCGCCATCTGTATTCCTTTTTGCTTAGCTTAACAACTTGGTGTTTTTTCCTGTGTTTTTCGCAAATCTTGGATTTATTCTACTTTTCATGGCTTCTCCGTCTTCGTCGGCCTCTGATAAGTTGAGTATAATGTCTTTTATGTATAAATGTAGGCTCTTGGTAATTTTTTGAGTGATTAATAGGATTAATCTTTGATACAAGAGCCGTAGCCTACCGGAAGCGTCCTGGACGCTGTCGCTCGCTAGGTATAAGTTTAGTTAGTCCGAGCGACATTCCCGGTTGTTTTGCTTTAATAAATTTTAGCTATTTAGCATTACATAGGAATTCCTTCGTGCTTAGTATTATTTTGGCGAAGTATTCGCCATTCTGGCCTACGCTAGGCCATGTAGCCTAGTCGTTTGGTTCTAGTACTTCATGCATGATTTTGGTTTTTCCGAGTGTAATAAAAATTTTATTGAAGCTTTAGGCTATGTTTTATACATTTAAGACTGTGTGGAATATTTCCAAGATAGTATACGAGTGAGTTTCGGTGATTTAGGTAATCGATTCTCTTGGTGCCTAGGCTAAGTTGCTTATGGAGCCTTAATATACTTTATCATACTCCCCGGTTGCTTTTTTTTCTTCGGAGAAGGTATGCAATCCCTTTCCCTCTGTTTAAGCCTTGGGCTTATCCCTAAGTGGTTTTTTCCTAATTTATTTTCGATAAAACTATACTGGGGTGTTACTGTACCTTCCTGTTCCAGTAGTATGGTTCAAAGAGGGACAGAACAACAGAGTTTTTTAGTCTGAGTCTGTGTTTGTCTGGCTTGGGGTAGAGTCTCCCTCGCTGGCCTGACGCAGACAAAGGGGCTTAGCCTCCTTAGGTCACTACCAAAGGTTTCTCTGGATATGATTCCTTCTTTTGTGATCTACCAGACTAGTCCTTGTTGCTGTTCTCGGGGGAGGATAAGTTTCTTTCCCTGGGAGTAGCAACACCTTCCTTGCTTTGGTGCTCTGGGAGCTGGCAAGTATTGCTGGCCTTCCCCCTTAGATCTCCCTTAGGCTAAGATAAGTTTCTTGGCTGCGGGTGATCCGTCACTAAAGCAAGGTTGGTAGGACCCTCTTCTCCCTTCCCCCTCTATCTCCGTAATGGCCTAGCCATTACAGTACTGTACGTCGTTCTACATCTGGACCTAGTATAGGTTAGGATGTGGAATTGACTCAGCCCCTTGCTCTGCCGGCCGGCAAGGGTCTTATATTTTTGAGTGCTGCCCGGACCTCCCTTGGTTCCTCATCCATGCCTGCCTGTAGAGCCAGACGGCATTGGTCAGGAAGCCTGAATTAGATTCTCCCCTTCCTTATATGCACTCTTTCGGATTGCTGGGCTTGGAGGTAGTGTACACTCTTATCCCGGCATCCATTCTATTTTCTTCTAGTGCTGTACCCGACCCGGCAGCCGGGCAGGTGTAGTCCTCTGGTTCTTTTGCTGCCGGCTGGCATCGGTCTTGTACCTTTCCCGGCCTGCTTATGTCAGCCCTTGTCTGCCGGTCACCAAGAGTGTGGCCGGCAGCTGGGTACTACCTTGTGTAGTTGCCGGCCGGCAGCCATTGCCGGCCGACATTGGCTGTTGCCGGCCGGCAGTTGCTGCCGGACGGCACATGCATTTCGACCAGAGTGCTGCCGCCTTATAGCTGTTAAGAAGTATACTTTAAAGCTAGTTATGGTGTTGCCGGTCGGCACGTATCCCCCTATACTGTACTAGTATTCTTCAGTATAACATATACAGTAAGAAGAAAACTATGGTAAGGGTTCTAACACTTTTGTGTTTTCTTGCACATCCCTTTGCTGTTGCCCTACACATAGGAAAGTGAGTTCTTTCCTGTCTATTATCCAGGATCTTAAAATCATTGCTTAGGTGTGAGCTTCACCTGTTTCCTCTGGAAACCTTGCATTGGTTACTCTAGAAGAGATTAACCATTTGATTTTATTATCTAGAAGGCTGCAACAATGGGTTGTGAGGGAAACACAAGTGTGTGTGTTTCCTTTATGAATTGTTATGCTATACTATGCATATCCAGTGATACATAGTTCACTTGATACTCATGGAAACTTCTTCTCTTTACAGGAGGACCCTCCGAAGTGCGGAAATGTTTTCTACAACGTCCGCAGCAAGTACCTCTGCGGACATGAGTTTTGTAGGAGACACGCAGCATGCGCTGTCTCCAAGGATGATCTCCAGTATTGGGACTGTATGCACTAACCTGATTACTGAGGCTTTTGATTCCCCTAGGACGGCGGAATCAAGGGATATAGCAAGGGAGAAGCTTCGTACCTGGGTAATGGGCTTCCAAAAGAACACCTCTGGCCCTTATCTTCCAAGTGAGAAGATGAGGGCGTATCTTTTTCCCAAGGCATCAGCTGATGCAGTGATTCCCCAGCCTCAAGAGGAGATCCCCCAAGATCAGGTCCAGGTGGACGTTGAAGTTGCGGTCGCGATGCAAGACATCCAGTTAGATGACAGGATGTCTGACTTAGACGAGCGTTTGGAACAAGACCTCCTGGCAGAAGGTCAGGATGAAGTTCAAGCCCCGGACGTCGTAGAGGATGAGGTCGATGAGGTGTCGGCTACTCCGGTTCAGATTCCGGAGCCTATTCCCTCAACATCGGCCGGTCTCCCATTAGAGCTGGGACAGGCCCTCTCTTCGATTGTTGGAATGATCCAACAAATGCAGAAGGAGAATCAGGAGAAGGTGGCTGCTATGGAACTGCGGATGCAGTCCGTGGCAGAATCACCTGGGCCCCGGAAAAGGCTCAATGTGAAAGACCTTCCCTTATGCTCAGATGCTAACCCATGGAGGTATGCTGAGCACATGCCGATGACGACTGGAAAGATCGTCATCTCAGATAAGCTGGGTTCAGTTCCCCTGGGGGAGGTGGAATTCTGGCCCAGCAAGGCATCATATCCGGACTGCTATGTCCGGCTGAGAAAAGAACCAGCTTCAAGGGAGGAGACAGAGCCGAAGGAGGTCATAATCATGGACCAGGCTAAGGCTCAAGCCCTACTTTCATCCTCGATGAAGGAGAAGGGCTTCTCTAACTCGAAGGTAGCTGCATTGAGCAAGAAGCTCCCTTCCTTTGTGTCCTCTCCTGCTAGAGCCTTCCCCTTTTTACAGAAAGGGTTTGCGGCTGTCCTAAAGGCAGTCGAGGCCGGCAAGCCTTGCCCCTCCCTGGAGGAGTGTAAACCCTTGTCGCTGGCCCTGCCTATGGACCACAAAGACTGGAAGGATGTCCATCTGATGTTCTCAGTGGGAAAGTTGGAGGCTGATATTGCCGGACGGCAATTCGGCGAGGACCTCCCCAAGCTGTCCGACTTTCTTTTACGAAGAGAGTTCGAGACAAAAGAAAGACTGGCTGCCTCAATGTCTCATCAGACTACTCTTGAGACGATGGCAAATGACCCCATGGTCCATGAAATGTTCATGGTGGTGGCTAAGACTCACCTAGCCACAGTGACGAAGGACCTTTATGGCTTCGTCAAGGCAAGAAGAGCTTGTAGGGAGTTCGTGTTCACTGGGGCTACGGTGAGGCACGAGCCAAGGAAGTTAATCTCCTCCAACATTTGGGGAAAATACCTTTTCCCTACCGATGTGGTCAAAGAAGTTGTTGATAAGGCCGCCGTGGAGAATAGAAACCTTCTCCAGAAGTGGGGCCTGGCTATCAAAAGAAAGTCTTCCCCGGATGAGGGTCCTCAACCGAAGAGGAAGAATATGAGGACTAGGCTACCGTCTCGGCCAGCCAAGCCCTCTAGACAGCAACAGCAACTGCAATTGCCATTGCCGCCAGTGCCCCAGATGGTGGCACAAACCCCGACCACTTTTCAGTGGGTACCCAAGGCTGTGCCAGGTCAGTCCACGGCATTCACCCCAACGTTCGAAGGACAGTCTTCTTCCTTTCGAGCAAAGCCTAGAGGAGCAGCCAGAGGCTCATCTAGGCGCCCCTCAAGGGGAAGGGGATTCAGAGGTGGTCGTGGTCAGGGAGGCAAGACCTCAGGACGGCAGTCCAAGTGAAATGATACCAGTAGGAGGGAGACTGATGAAATTTTGAGATCGTTGGACCTTCGATCCCTGGGCCCAAAGCCTACTCAAGAATGGACTGGGCTGGAGCTGGTACAGCACTCCACCCCCGTGCCTTCGGTTTTTCCAACACTCCACCCCCGTTCTGGAGGAGTACGTTCAAGAACTGTTGGAGAAAAAGGTGATCCGAAAGGTGAAGTCCATCAAATTCCAAAGGAGGCTGTTTTGTTTTCCCAAGAAAGACTCGGAAAAGCTCAGAGTCATTCTGGACTTGTCGCCACTCAACAAGTTCATAGTGAATTGCAAATTCAAAATGCTAACACTGCAACACATAAGGACCTTACTGCCCAAGAGGGCATACTCAGTCTCTATAGACTTGTCAGACGCCTATTGGCACATTCCAATCAGCCGTCGACTCTCCCCCTACCTAGGGTTCAGGCTACAACGGAGACTATACGCCTTCAGAGCCATGCCATTCGGGCTAAACATAGCCCCAAGGATTTTCACGAAGCTTGCGAGCGCAGCTCTCAAACAATTACGCCTAAAGGGAATTCAGGTAGTAGCCTACCTGGACGACTGGCTGGTGTGGGCAGCATCCGAGACCGAATGCTTGCAAGCTTCCAGTCAGGTGATCCAGTTCCTAGAGTACCTAGGCTTCAAGATCAACAGAAAAAAGTCTCGACTTTCTCCATCCCAAAAGTTCCAGTGGCTGGGAATCCACTGGGACCTTTTGTCACACTGTTTCTCCATCCCGACGAAGAAAAGGAAGGAGATAGCGGGCTCTGTCAAGAGACTTCTAGATTCCGAAAGGATATCAAGACGCGAACAGGAGAGGGTACTAGGCTCTCTCCAGTTTGCTTCGGTGACAGACCCAGTGCTAAGAGCACAGCTAAAGGATGCAACCGGAGTTTGGAGAAGGTATGCATCAAACGTGCGAAGAGATCTGAGAAGACCAGTGCCGCCTCAGCTATGTACTCTTCTCAGGCCTTGGTCCCAAGCCAGACATCTAAAGAAGTCGGTTCTTCTTCAGCCACCTCCCCCGTCGATGACGATTCACTCAGACTCCTCAAAGGAGGGATGGGGAGGTTACTCTCATCGGAAAAAAGTCCAGGGGACTTGGTCCAAGCTATTCAGGACCTTTCACATAAACTTTCTAGAAGCTATGGCAGTGCTCCTTACCTTAAAGAAAGTCTCCCCGCGTCACTCGATCCACATAAGATTGGTGATGGACAGCGAGGTGGTTGTGAGATGCTTGAATAAACAAGGGTCGAGGTCACCACCTCTCAACCAGGTGATGTTGGCCATTTTCCGATTGGCGGAAAAGAAGAAGTGGTACCTGTCGGCAGTTCACCTTCAAGGAGTCCGCAACGTGATAGCGGACGCTCTATCCAGGTTCACACCGATAGAGTCGGAATGGTCCTTAGACGCAGGATCATTCTCCTTCATTCTGAATCAAGTCCCAGAACTGCAGATAGACCTCTTTGCGACGAAAGACAACAAGAAGTTGCCCCTCTACGTGTCCCCGTACGAGGACCCCTTAGCGGAAGCAGTGGACGCGATTTCCCTCGACTGGAACAGATGGTCCAGGATTTATCTGTTCCCCCCTCACAACCTTCTGTTGAGGGTCCTCAACAAACTGAGATCCTTCAAGGGGGTAGCGGCAATAGTGGCCCATAAGTGGCCGAACAGCATGTGGTTCCCCTTGGTGTTAGAACTACAGCTGAAGTTTGTGCCGCTACCACATCCAGTTCTGACCCAGCGAGTCCAGAAGTCAACTGTCTGCGCTTCATTACAGAAAACCCGGACCCTGCAGCTCATGATTTTCTCACCCTTGCGGTCAGAAAGCGTTTCGGGATTTCAAAAGCCAGCATAGACTTCCTAGAGGAATATAAGTGCAAATCGACTATAAGGCAATATGAGTCATCTTGGAGAAAATGGGTGGCCTTTGTAAAGGCAAAGAATCCGCAGGAGATCTCAACAGACTTCTGCTTATCTTTCTTCATCCACCTCCATGGTCAAGGGTTGGCAGCTAACACGATTTCAGTGTGTAAATCTGCTTTGATGAGACCCATTTTATTTGCCTTCCAGATCGACCTAGGTAACAAGATCTTTAATAAAGTTCCGAAAGCCTGTGCTAGGCTCAGACCTTCAGCACCTCCAAAGCCCATCTCATAGTCTTTAGAAAAAGTTCTTCATTTCGCCTGCCTGTTGACCAATGAAGAATGTGCGTTAAAGGATTTGACACAAAAAGTTATTTTCCTATTTGCACTCGCGTCCGGGGCCAGGGTTAGTGAGAATGTAGCCCTCTCGAGAGAGGCAGGTCGTGTTCAGTTCCTGGATGGGTGGGAACTGAACCTGTTTCCGGATCATACGTTTCTCGCCAAGAATGAGTTACCCACCAACAGGTGGGGTCCCTGGAGAATCTGCCCTCTGAAAGAAGATGCATCTCTATGTCCAGTAGAATGCCTAAAGGTCTATCTTCGTAGAACTTCAGACTTCAAGGGTGGTCAACTATTTAGGGGAGAAACATCAGGCTCAAATTTATCTCTGAATCAACTCAGAGCAAAAATCACATATTTTATTCGCAGAGCGGATCCTGACAGTACACCCGCAGGTCACGATCCGAGGAAAGTTGCCTCATCCCTAAATTTCTTTAATTGTATGGATTTTGAACATCTCCGTTCATACACGGGCTGGAAGTCTTCCAGAGTGTTCTTTCGCCACTATGCGAAGCAAGTAGAGGAACTAAAGAGATCTGTGGTAGCAGTGGGTCGTGTAGTTAACCCTACTGTTTAACTCTGCGAGGAACAATGGTCTTAATTGGGACGATTAAGACCATGGTGAGTGTGTAGGTACATACTGTACTACAAACTAAATGAGGGCACCGAGTGCCCACATAGACTGTTCCTTTTTCAAAGGTGAACCTAGCATAAGTACAGACATGTGTGCCGAGCGTTTCTAACGCTAATGTGATTGATTTGTAATACAGACTTTTATGACTTGATACCTCGGTATCTTGAAAAAGTGGCATTTAATGTTTTTTCTTTCAGATAAACAAGTTCTGTTTACTATCATACTTATGCTTAAAGTTTTGGGTTATCCTCTTTATATATATATATATATATATATATATATATATATATATATATATATATATATATATATATATATATATATATATATATATATATATATATATATATATATATATATATATATATATATATATATATATATATATATATATATATATATATATATATATATATATATAT
>NC_090734.1:27862161-27864661 GCF_036898095.1 Palaemon carinicauda | reverse complement strand
GGTAGACACTGCACCACCAAACATCCGCCATAACAGCCCATTCAGGACCCCAAAGTGTAAACAAGTGTATGTAGAAAGGCACCAACTCTAGCGACTGAATCTGTGAGATTAGATCAAAGTGGGCAGAGTTTCAGCATATCGTTGTGTGAGTGTTCATTTTGATCCTTCAATCTGGTTGTATGGTCTAATAGCTACAATCGATTGTACGTTCAGATCTAAGGCGGCCATTTACAGACAGATGTAACTTGCCCCAACTGGAACTGCTAGTTTGTGGCTGGGCGAGTCAAACTGGTTAGTCTCTAAATCAGAAGCCTCATTATTTTGTTTCTTTCTAGTGAAAAAATAGTAGTGGAAACATAATGTCTGAGATTTGGGTGGACAATGTCTCTCTCTCTTTTTTTTTTTTTTTTTTTTTTTTTTGAGGGGTGGGGGCGAATTTATTGAGATCTATAAGTGTCACCCATTCTTAAGGAATGTAAAAAGCAAAATGCATTCAGATAGACGCTAAAAGACAAGGCTTACGAAGTTCTGAGAGGAAAACTCAAAGAAAAGTGTCCAGAAACAAATAAAGACATGTTGACTAAAAAAGCTCAACAATATGCGCACTATGTTTCGAAAGAAATTAAAAAAAGTTGAAGCCTCCAAGAAATCTGGCACAGGAAATGATGAGGTGTATGAATCAACTCTTATGGTATTATGATATTCCATCATTTATAAAAGAATCAGAAACACCATGTACTTCTGTGCCTAATGTGCAGGATGTAAGGGAAACTAATATATATTGTATTATTGTATTTCATGAAATAAACATATTAACTTTAACCATGTAATATATAATAATCCCGTATATAAATGAGAGTAAATTTTTTAAGGCAACCCAAATGCACAAAGTTATTTTGAAATATTTAATATTTAGCATAAAACAGCAAGCATTATAATGTTCAGATACCAAAAAATTGTCAAAACCTCTCTAATTGCCAGTGTACTGCAACTTAACCATTGAGCATGATAATCAGAGGGAAAATCCATCGACATATCTGAAATTTTAGCATGACGCTGAAGATAATTGTGCAACAAACAACATGACATTATGACATTACAATCATCGTGCTTCTAATTTTAAATTAGTTGCAGCTGAAAATATTCGGAAAACTACTTTGTCTTCCGAATGCACACTCTAATATTCGGCGAGCTCTGCAAAGCCCATTGTTGAATAGCCTTTTCTGTTCATTCAGATCGTTTTGAGCGTAAGGATTTAAAAAAAAAAAAAAAAAAAAAAAACATTGAAAAGGTTTCATATCCTATGAAAACAAAAGTAAAGGTTCTGATGAGGATAATGGAGAAGCAGCCTGGGGTATTGAAAGACTACTTTCAGATAATTCTTGACCAAATATTGTGTTTTCAATAACATTTCCATCAAATATTCTGCCAGTCGTTCCAAAATCACACATGATAAATTCGCCTTTTGAATTTACGACTGCCATTAAATATTAGGCTATGAAACCCTTTATAATTTATAAAAATAAGAGCCTGCATCTTTTGGTAGAGTGATTGCAACATGTGTACCATGTTATTAAATAGAATGATGCTATTATATTTGTGTAATAAAGTATAAAAAAATTTGTTTACCTTCATATATTCCCCCTTTAGTAAGGCCATATGGCTTGGCAGGTTTCTGGAATTATTTGACCTAACCGTTGAGAAGATATTGCCCCATTGTATTTAAAATCTTCATATGATCGTCCTGTTGCTAAATATCGTAGTGTGGCAGAAATTATTTAATGGGGTGTTATTGCCTTCCTCGTGCACGCGTCCTGCCTCTGTATAAAAGGTGCTACTGTATTAAGTAATTCATGAGGAGTGTCCATATCCATTCGAAGATAATTAGACCAATCATCAGGGTTAAGTTTCAACTCCTCCAGGAAATTCGAATGAGAAAAAACCTTTTCTCTAGCCATCCTTAGTCCAAAATATCTTCTTGTCTGGTCTTTTTCTTAAGTCACATATTTACATGCCAAAAGAGCAATAGCATAAAGGTCATTATCACGGAGAGGTTCCGCCATAGGTGTTAACTGCTTTACTGCTGAGACTGAAATGACATGTTTTTGAAGATCTGATCGTAGCGTGAGTGCTCACTTGTACAATTTAAAAGCTCCGCCCACTACAATCTGATTTCTCAATCGAGTTGCTAGTGAATGGGCAGCCTAAGATCGCCTAGTGGATAGATAAAAATTGAAATCCTGCCTCATAACCACCACTAGTCTAGAACCAATAACGTCAGGAAAATACCGATAAAACGATAAAACAGACTATTGCTCATCTGGTAAGGCCATCTAGAGCCTAAGTGTGTCTCATCCCAATGGAACAGACCTCTGTAGAATGGATGCTGAGTGCCCATGTGGGGCATCACAAGTAGGCAATGAACCACATACTTTGTATACGTGAACTGGTGTTAGTCTGTATATATTTTTACCTCTACAAATGTAATCAAGTCGTTATG
>NC_090734.1:27849661-27857161 GCF_036898095.1 Palaemon carinicauda | reverse complement strand
GACCTATGAAAAATTTAAAAAAACATCATCGATATTGACATTTCAGGTTTGTTTACTTTAGAAACGTGAAGATCAACAATGAAACTTCACGTTTTATGAACACTAGTATAATTTCACTTTTCTTTATCATAACAGAGAGGAAATGATTGAAAATGATATGAAATTAATGAAGCATTTATTTCTTCTTTTTTTTACTTAATATATAAAGTTTGGTCGTTTGTAGATAAAGATCCGCATTGATCATATTCTTGGTGATTAAGATTATTCCCTCTCCCTTTCTCTCTTAGCTATGCCAACTTTAAGATGAAATGACTACCACAAATTAATCAAATTTTACTTTTATTTACAATTTGTCATTGGAAAGTAATATGTTTTAGTCACTTCTTCCATAAGTTTAGTTAGGACTTCAAACTTTTAACCTATGTATTTCATATAGATTGAAATGTAGAGAAAATTGGATCTTTGAGAAAAAGTCCCAAAGGATTAGTATTTAAAATATGACATTTCTAGAAGTCTGGGCAATTCTTTGGAATTGGAGGTATCACGCTCTTCCTTTGATAATGATATCGACTATATTACTTCATAAGTTTTATCTCGAAACGTATATTGGGATGTTTTGAAATTTTAACTTTCTAGTCTTCATTACAGTTTCTAGATTTTATGTTTGACTTACATTCATACCCAATGTTTTAGTTCAGATTATCTTATTATCCAGGGAAAATAATTTATTTTAAAAAAATGAGTGAGATTTTCAGATATTCTTGATCTATCTCCAAATAGTATTTGAAATCAGAAAGCTAATGTATATAAGTTTACCCATGCAAACTTGATGAAGTGCACACTTTTGTGTTTTCCATCAGCGTATCAGAATACAATATAAAGTAAGAAAATATCGATTTTAAATTTCCTTACAACACAGCCCCAGTTTCTAACCAATTTTGCCCTTCGCCGATTAGTTAATTAAGTTATTTAATGCCAAGCTGGCTGAAAGCTCCGCTTGAAAGTTCATGACTAAATTAATTGTAGGTTTTTTTTTCTTATCAAATGAAAATATATATGATGAAAAAGGCAATTATTTGAGGCATAAATGTCAAGCTCTTTATCGTCATGATAAGAAAACTAGAAACCTAATATTCTCACGCAGTGATCCTTTATATTTTTAGTTGAACCAATAAGAATTTGATAAATCTGTGTAGAACTGAGCCTCTCTCAGGGTATGCGAAACTGCCTACAAATTATAGCCCAGACATACAGTACTTGTTTAGAAACAAGTGTTGTAGGGACAATTTATTGATACTGAGCATTTTATTCGTCCTCTCTATGCATTATATTTAATAAATTGAATTTTCGAAATGGAGAGTTTCAATTTATCATTGTGTCATTCTGTTTGTTTCATTACGGTTTTTTTTCCCGAAAAAAAAATAAAAAAATAAAATATTCAACATCTCTATTTTGTTTTTCTTTTAATGTTAAAAAAGTCTGAAGATATAATTGAATAGTAAGTTTAGATGAAATGGAATTCATGGAAATTGTGTTGGTGTTAATAGGACTAAGTTATTAAAACACATGTTAATAATACAAAATTTCAGCAAGTACAATAAGAATAAAATTTTGCTAACGTTTGAGAAGTAGCAGAAAACCCAGGAGCTATAAACCTGCGGATTTCAGGAAATCTAGGTTCAGGAATGGTGTGTTAATATCATATAACCGATAAACTAAAGTGTTCGGCTTAGCTCCAGGATAACGATACCAACGATAGTCGAGTTTTTTCAATTTTGTGCTTACTGTTAAGCACATTTGCCAAAAGATAGATTTTTTTCCTTTATAGATTCAATGACAAAGCCATTTGATTTAAACAAACGAGGAACACTCAACAAGCACCATAGAGTGCCAATTTATAGGTACCCCATCATTGATATCACTAGTTATTATCGAAAGTTTATTTCATGGACCAATTATAATCCTTAATGAATGAAGCTGAAACTCTCTAAAAAATATCTCTTACGTTGTACTGCAATTTTTTGGAGATATGCTTGGCTTGCATGCACTTGTTTTAAATGCATATTGTGATTGATTTGTATATGCTCTGAGCAAGAAAATTTCCCTCTTTCATTTATAATAGAGTTAACCTTATCAGATTTTAATATGGGTACTTGTATAACTAGCAATACCAGCCCACATTAATGATTGTGACCACGACTAACTTGACTTTCATGTCTAGTACTGTTTTCACATCCAATAATTCCGATTGTAATTCTTATTTCAAACATTAACGTTTATTTTGTGAAATTTAACGAGAAACATCTATGGAACAATAGAGGCTAATGGTTTATCTTTCAATTCTTGAGAGTACACACACATACAAACACACACACACACACACACACACACACACACACACACATATATATATATATATATATATATATATATATATATATATATATATATATATATATATATATATATATATATATATATATATGTATATATATATATATATATATATATATATATATATATATATATATATATATATATATATATATATATATATATATATATATATATATACTCCAATTAATCGTCACCTCTCCTCCTACCTAGGCTTCAAGTTACATAGAAAACTTTACGCCTTCAGAGCCATGCCTTTCAGGTTAAACATAGCCCCAAGGATTTTCACGAAGCTCGCGAACGCAGCTGTCCATCAATAACGCCTGAAGGGGGTCCAAGTAGTAGCCTACTTGGACGACTGGCTGGTGTGGGCAGCAGCCATGACAGAATACATGCAAGCTTTTAGGATTCAAGATCAACATCAAAAAGTCTCGACTTTCTCCAGCTCAAAAATTTCAGTGGTTGGGAATCCACTGGAATTTGGAGTCACAACGACTTTCCATTCTTAGTAAGAAGAGGAAAGAAATAGCAGAATCTGTCAAGAGACTATTGAAATCCAAACGGATATCAACACACGAACAGGAGAGAGTGCTGGGCTCTCTACAGTTTGCTTCGATAACAGATCCAGTGCTAAGAGCACAGCTTAAGGATGCAACAAGAGTCTGGAGAAAATACGCATCAAACGCGTGAAGAGATCTAATAAAACCACTACCAACTCGACTGCGAACGCTTCTCAAGCCGTGGTTCCAATGCCAAGTAATTGATGGAATCAATACTTCTTCAACCTCCTCCCCCGTCAGTAACTATCCACACAGACGCTTCAAAGAAAGGCTGGGGAGGTCACTCTCATCAGATGAAAGTCCTAGGAGCTTGGTCCAATCTTCTCAAGTCATTTCACATCAACTTTCTAGAAGCCAGGGAAGTACTTCTGACACTAAAGAAAGTTTCTCCTTGCCACTCCACCCACATAAGACTGGTTCTAGAGAGCGAGGTAGTAGTGAGATGCCTGAATCGACAAGGGTCGAGGTCACCTCAAATCAACCAATTGATGTTGACCATATTCCGTTTGATGGAAAGGAAGAAATGGCAACTCTCATCAGTTCACATTCAAGGGTTCCGCAATGTGACAGCAGACGCTCTATCCAGGTTTACACCTATAGAGTCAGAGTGGTCCCTTGACACAGGATCGTTCTACTTCATCTCGAGTCAAGTCCCAGAGCTGCAGATAGACCTGTTTGCGACGAAAGACAACAAGAAAATAGATCGTTACGTGTCCCCATACGAGGATACACTAGCGGAGGCAGTGGACGCTATGTCCCTGGACTGGAACAGATGGTCCAGTATTTATCTGTTCCCTCCGCACAACCTCCTTTTGAAAGTTCACGATAATCTAAGATCCTTTAAAGGGAAAGCAGCAATAGTGGCCCACAAGTGGCCAAATAGCATGTGGTTCCCTCTGGCATTGGAACTACGACTAAAATTCGTACCGCTACCGGATCCATCCCTGTCTCAGCAAGTACAGAAGTCGACTGTCTTCGCTTCATCACAGAAAACACAGAACCTACATCTCATAATTTTCTCTCCTTAGCGATGAGAAAAAAAATTGGTGTTAAAAGTCAGTTCAGACTTTTGGAGGAAACCAGAAGACATTATGAGGCTTCAGGGAAGAAACAGATATCCCTTATCAAGGCGAAGAAACCAAAAGAAATCTAGACAGATTCCTATTTATCATTCTTCATTCACCTTCATGGGCAAGGTTTAGCAGGCAACACAATTCTTTTGTTCAAGTCTCACTTGACAAGACAGATACCATATGCCTTACAGGTTGACCTTTCTAACGACGTTCTTAATGAACTACAAAGGCCCATGCTAGGCTTAGCCCTTCAGCACATCCAGGACCCTTTGCATGGTCAGTAGATAGGATTCTTCATTGTGTATAAATAATGAACAATGAGGAATGCGTTTCGAGGGCTTTGAATTTTAAGTCATATTTCTGCTTATACTCGCTTTTGGGGCCAGAGTTAGTGAATTAGTGGCTCTTTTTAGAGAGGAAGGCCACGTCCAGTTTTTGGAGGGAAAACTGTATATATTTCCAGATCCAACGCTTCTTGCCAAGAACAAGCTACCCACCAACAGGTGGGGTCCCTAGAGAATCTGCCCTCTGAAGGAAGATGCATCTCTATGTCCAGTGAAGTGCCTAATGTTTATCTTCATAGAACTTCAGACTTTATGGGAGGACAGCTGTTCAGAAGAGAAACCCTGGGTTCAAAGTTTTCTATATCTAAGGGCGAAACTCACCTGTGTTATTCACAGAATGGATCCAGACAGTACACGCATTAGTCATGATCCGAGGAAAGTTGCCTCTTCCATAAAATTTCTTTAATTATATGGACTTTAACATCCTTGTATGTACTCCGGCTGGTAGTCACCCAAGGTGTTATTTACGCACTATGCGAAGCTGGTGGAGCAATTTAAGAATTGTGTGGTAGCAGCAGGTAGAATTCTTTAACCTTCTGTTTTAAATCTGCGAGGAACAGTGTATTTAATTTGGGACGATTAATTAAGAGGGTGCGTGTGTAGTCACTGTATGTTAGTACGCACTGTGCGATAGGCCACAAAAGTGTCCTTATGAACTGTTCCATTGTCGTCGGTGAACTATAGCATAATGGGGACACTTTTGCCAATCATTTTTTACGCTAGTGTAAATTAACAGTATACAGACTATACCATTATTATTAATAATTCAATTGAAGTGGCAAATCTGTTTCCTAGTAGACGAAACAATATTTTCTGTTGACTGTTTTACTTTATGCTTTGATGCATATCATCCACATTTTATAAATCTTATAAATGTTGATCTGATATGTACGTTTATTAAATTTTAATAAACTAGTTCAAAGTCTTATTCGCCCACACTCATTTTATTAGAAATGTACTGAGCATTAGGATTAAAATATGGATATTTTTATCACGGTATGTTCCCTGATTCAAGCAAAAGTCACTCTAACCCTACCTTGGAAGAGTTGACGTGGTACCCTAACGGGATAGTGGCGAAGAGGCAAAATTTGTTCCTATGCGGATACAACCATTATCCAAAAGTTTCTAAGAGTAGTTATATTGGGGAAGGTGTCACAAATTCATACTGACATTGGTGACTCTTATACAAACTTTGCTTTATATTGTATAGGGCGAGACCACTATACAAGCTTGTCATTTTGTCATCCATAAATATTATGTACTCCTAGAGACATTTTCCAGAATCTAGTATAGTAATGCTCTGGTAAACTTCCATCCTGACGATATGGCCAGAGCCCCAAAAAACGGATTTTGAGCGAAGCGAAAAATCTATTATTGGGTGAGGTTGCCATGTCATCCTAATGGACCCGCCCTTCCTTTTATTGTAAAAAGGGCTTATTGACCCCTCCCTATAATACAGTATCTGTAGCACCTCGTGTATCGCTACAAGGAATAAAGATGGCGCTGCCGTCTTTGTCAGATACTCACTGGAAACGGAATAAGAGAGATACTTTATGAACGGCTTTCTTTTCATTCTCGTTTTTAGATTCTTGTCACTGTAACCCCTCGAAGCATTAATACTGTTCGGGGTGAAGATAGCTATGTGGCATGTCAAGAATACATCCTCTGATATTATGCGATATCCCTGTTAAATTTTTTTAGGGATATTCGCTCCAGGAGTTTGTATTCTGGATACCTTAAGATAAAATTCTCTGGGAAGATCATTGTAGTCAAATATACCCTAAAAAGCTGCCTTTTAGGAACTTCCATCAGGACGACATGGCTACCTCACCCAAAAATAGATTTCTCGCTTTGCTCAAAATCCATTATATATATATATATATATATATATATATATATATATATATATATATATATATATATATATATATATATATATATATATATATATATATATATATATATATATATATATATATATATATATATATATATATATATATATATATATATATATATATATATATTGGTGACTCTTATACAAACTTTTCTTTATATTGTATAGGGCGAGACCACTATACAAGCTTGTCATTTTGTCATCCATAAATATAATGTACTCCTAGAGACATTTTCCAGAATCTAGTATAGTAATGCTCTGGTAAACTTCCATCCTGACGATATGGCCAGAGCCCCAAAAAACGGATTTTGAGCGAAGCGAAAAATCTATTATTGGGTGAGGTTGCCATGTCATCCTAATGGACCCGCCCTTCCTTTTATTGTAAAAAGGGCTTATTGACCCCTCCCTATAATACAGTATCTGTAGCACCTCGTGTATCGCTACAAGGAATAAAGATGGCGCTGCCGTCTTTGTCAGATACTCACTGGAAACGGAATAAGAGAGATACTTTATGAACGGCTTTCTTTTCATTCTCGTTTTTAGATTCTTGTCACTGTAACCCCTCGAAGCATTAATACTGTTCGGGGTGAAGATAGCTATGTGGCATGTCAAGAATACATCCTCTGATATTATGCGATATCCCTGTTAAATTTTTTTAGGGATATTCGCTCCAGGAGTTTGTATTCTGGATACCTTAAGATAAAATTCTCTGGGAAGATCATTGTAGTCAAATATACCTAAAAAGCTGCCTTTTAGGAACTTCCATCAGGACGACATGGCTACCTCACCCAAAAATAGATTTCTCGCTTTGCTCAAAATCCATTATATATATATATATATATATATATATATATATATATATATATATATATATATATATATATATATATATATATATATATATATATATATATATATATATATATATATATATATATATATATATACATATATATATATATATATATATATATATATATATATATATATATATATATATATATATATATATATATATATATATATATATATATATATATATATATATATATATATATATATATATATATATATATTGGTGACTCTTATACAAACTTTTCTTTATATTGTATAGGGCGAGACCACTATACAAGCTTGTCATTTTGTCATCCATAAATATTATGTACTCCTAGAGACATTTTCCAGAATCTAGTATAGTAATGCTCTGGTAAACTTCCATCCCGACGATATGG
>NC_090734.1:27842161-27844661 GCF_036898095.1 Palaemon carinicauda | reverse complement strand
CCGTCGTCTTGATATGGTTATAAATACCTTGCTTGGCAGGAACCGTGGGCGTTTGGCGAAGTTCTGGACGGAAAACTTCCGGGTACGAAGTGAGGAGGTGGGCGTAGGCATCCGTGGGTGCGGTAATGTGGAGAGCGAGGTTAGAGGGGGCGGGTTGAAGAGGTGTCGACAAGTACGAGTTTGCGTTGACCAATCGTCGGTGGGCGATATCGACCAGAAGGAGGAAATGAGAGAGGAAATCCGCACCGAGGATTGACATGGTGACGTTAGTAACGAGAAACTTCCAATTGAATTTACCGTTTCCGAACGATAATGTGAGTTTCTAATAACCGTAGGTGGGTATCGCAGATCCGTTGACAGCTACCAAGCGGACGTCGGCAGATGTAGACAGACTATGTCGTGTCTTGAAGAGTTTCCTTGGCAAAAGAGAAAGACAAGCACCAGTGTCTACCAAAAATCGCACGCCCATTCCTGCATCCTGTAAAAAGAAAAGATTAGAAACATAGGAGGCCACCACCACGAGCGATGGCCTACTTACACGTTTTTTGGCCACTGACAATCCTTGGTACATTTCTTCGCAGTTGTCCCGAATCTGAAGTGGTAGTAGAAAAACTGCGGTGGATGGGTGGTAGTAAGTGGCTGTAGAAGTCGTTTGTTGGGGCGCGAGCGATTGGTGGGTGGTGGGCGGCTTTGTGTCTGCTTCAGCACTTCATGGTTTGGGCGTGTATGTCCTACGGCATTCCTGTCAGCTTCAGTTGACGTTGAATAGGCATCCTCTTCGTCAGGGTTGGAGGCGTTGATGGAGGTCTTGAAGTGGCTGTCCATAAGGGCGCCGGCTTTGGTCATCAAGTCCTTTATGGGTAAACTATCGACATCGGGTATGGCAGCGCTTATAGGTCCGGGTAAACGGCGTATCCAAAGGTTACGAAGTAGGTTCACCTCACGAGGAGAGGCATCTGCGGCAGGTTGAAGGCGAGCGATACTGGTCATTTCCCTGAGGGCAAGCGAAGCCCTTTGGTCCCCAAACGGTTGTTGCAAGAGCTGAAAAAGCTTTGCTACACGGGCGGCTAGCTACGGCGAGTACTGCTGCAGAAGGTATGTTTTGAGGGCGTCATACGCTATTGGCGTGTCTCCTTGTTCACAAAGGCAGTCGGATATTTCCGGGAAGGTGTCGTCGGGTATCACCGCGAGAACATAATCTGCTTTGGTGGTTGAGTGAGTCAAGCCGTAGATGCGAAACTGGACTTCTGCGTGCTGAAACCAAGCAAATACCTCTCCGCTGGCGAAAGGTGAAAGTTTCAATAGGGCGGCCGCAGCGCCAACTGCTGTAGTAGAGTCCATCATAATATCAACGATGGAGGGGCGAGGGAGGTGGGGGTGGAATGCAGTGGGAGTGAGTCAACTTCCGGGGTCACCAATGTGACGGTGCCGAGAGAGAGGTTATGACTCAAAGGCAGGGTACAATCAACTGAGTTGTTTATTAAAGAATACTCCCCTTTATATACAAAATCTCGAAGCAACAAGAATTTTCATGTTCAAATATTGGCAATGTTACAGAGAAGATAAGCAGACATGAATTTTCATGTTCGTTTCAGTGCGAGGGAAGAGCGAAGACACAAGCATAATTATATACAAAAGGAATTATGTACAATTGTGTGACACACGGCTGGTACAATTTATATATATATATATATATATATATATATATATATATATATATATATATATATATATATATATATATATATATATATATATATATATATATATATATATATATATATATATATATATATATATATTTATATATATATATATATATATATATATATATATATATATATATATATATATATATATATATATATATATATATATATATATATATATATATATATATATATATATATATATATATATATATATATATATATGTATTACAAAGTGTTGTATATACACTCATGCTCCGTAAAAATAAATAAAATTACATTCTACTCGTATCTCAGGCACCTCTTATCGATTTGCTCGCACATTTCGAGCCAGCGGAGTGACTACTCCCTCCTTGCTTCGTGTCACTCCAATACCTTACTATTAAAATGTGTCCCCCTTTGAACAAACATTTGTAAGAAGAGAAGCATTTGCCTAGTTCTGGCCTTCTGAATTTCAATATCACATTAAAGGCGTGACTCCATTAGGTACAAAAGCAGTTTAATTTCTAATGGTGATCCATTTTGACTCTTTCCTTGAAATCTCCCATTGGGTGTGCACGCAAGGCCCCACCTCCATAATATACTGAGACCTCAAATCATACCCCATAGAGCAGTACTAACCCTCAATGGGCGCCCACAATGCTAAACTTTCCATCTCTCGCAAGAACAGTTTGAGAATCAAACATTTTCGCATGCCCTCATGGAAATGACCAGTATTGCTCATATGCAATATGCTTATTGCCTTTTGGATACGGTGCCTACCAAAGGATGTAAAAGCAGTTATCCCCGAT
>NC_090734.1:27829661-27832161 GCF_036898095.1 Palaemon carinicauda | reverse complement strand
TATTCTTATGATCTCAGAATGACATTGAGTGAAATCCGGGACCAGTACGTCCTAGATTTTGTCAATGTCGTGTATTGTATAGCAATATTCGTGGTCTTCATGAAAATATTGGAGACCTTTCAGTTGCGTCGAGGCAGTATGATATCCTTTGTGCTCAGAAACTTTGGTTTCTAGTATGAGACACTCATGTGAGTTCCTTATAGTTGGTTTTAAGAAGCCAATAATGTTGAAACATGACGACATCACTAGAGACAGGGGAAGGTCGGTGTACATTGGGAGTGAGTACCCTACTTCTCATAAGTCATTCGAGGAATGTGGATGTCAGGAGATTCAGGTATTAAAAGTCTGTGGTAGGAATAACAGATTCTATTTGTTTTCAATCTATCGGAATCAAGACATTGATGATCCTATCTGCGATTGTCTTCTTACCATTATGGCTAAAATACAAGTAGGTGATAAAAACGCCTCATTTGTCATTGTTGTTGATTTCTTTGCTCACCATAGGGAGTGGTTAAGTTTTGTTTGCCCTACCAGTCAGCATGGCTAAAGAGCTTTAGACTTTGCTTATGAATAAGACTGTGAAACTGCTTGGACGTCATATACACTGGATCCTATGTGTTATAACAAGTATGGTTGGTTTTCCAGTCGGGACGTCTGATTATGCCTTGATTTCATTAGTAGTGAAGGCTGAGCAGCCTGTCCATGATGTGTCATACTCATGTAAGATTTATTTGAAATCTCAAGCAGACTGGAATTGCAATTTGAATGGCATCTTGGGCTTGAATTGATCACAATTGTATAGTAGTGTTGATCCTGCTGTCCCTTTGAAGTAAAATCTAGTCAACATAATTGATATCCCTATTCATGCACTAAGGTATCTGGTGAAGGATAAACCATGGATCAATGCTGATTTTGCATATGCTTATTTGTAAAAGAAGGGGGATTATCGTCTTTGGAAGAGTAACAGATCACATTTGACCTGGAACAACTATACTCAGCTTAGAGGTTTTTCTTAGTTTATGCTTCAACTGAAAAGAAATACAATTTAATCATAAAAGAAACACTTTTTGGTACTACCAGGAATATAAGTGGTGGGCTACCCTTAAGTCTGCCCTCTTTGGTGTAGATGCAACATTTCCTTATTTACTTAAACCAGATGGCTCAGTCAGTCAGTGGTCAAAGGAAAATGCAACCTTTTGGCTGATGGGTTTGACAGTAAGTAGAGTAATGAGATATTCAAACTTTGTCCTTCTTGTTTTTCCTAGGTTAAACTAACCTGTTTAGATTTTTTATATAGTGAAATTAAAGCTCTGTTGATGGACTTAGATGCATATGGAGGTGTAGACTGAAATGGTATTTTCCTTTTTTTTTTGTTTTTATAAACACAACAGATATCTTAACACTAAAGTTAGCTGTTATTTTGAGAAAGTTAGCAAGAAGAGGAGCTTATTCGGTCCTGGACAATTCGGTCCTGGACAGTTCGGTCCTGGACAATTCGGTACTAGGACGATTCGGTACCAGGACAATTCGGTACCAGGCTTGTCATTTTTTAGAATCAGGAAAATATGATATTTTTATATTACATATTATGAACTATTTATATTTAATATCACCTCAGTACCTAACTACTTAGTTTGGTTATTCACTAGTTGTTCACAAATAACATAAACAATCCACCTCACTATTTTATTACTAAACAATTACTTTGGTTATTCCCTTAGTTTAAAAGAAAATATATAAAGAAAACGACTTTATTAGTTTCTTTATTCTAGACTTTTTAGTCTAGTTTCACCCCATCATTCCCAAAATGGAGTCTTGCAACTGCATATATTCGGAAAAAGGAAAAAGGAAATTAGTTGAAAAGGAAAACTACGTGTACCAATAACATAAAAAAATGCTGATGGTACGAAGATATATTGGCGTTGTGAAAGGCGGACTTGCAAAGCATTGCTTCACTCAGATGTTAATTTTCATGCGCTCAAATACATTGGAAAACAAATTCATAGCACAACTACAGCTGAAGTGAGTGCAAAAGTTGCTACTGCAAATATCAAGGAGGGACAATCACAAGTCAAACATCTTCTCGTTCAATTCTAACCGAAGAACTAGGAAATTTAAATGAGTGCGAACTTACTGATATAACGAAACTCGCTCATATTAGTCGAAATATGAGACGATGGAGAAATATAATCAAGCAGAAAGAATGCAGTTCCTTAAAGCAATCGCTCATAATATTAAAGTTAAAATTTTTTATATACTTTTAACGACAAGAAATGTATAGTTTTTACTATTTTATTTTTATATACATACTTTTAACATAAGAAATGTATGGTTTTTACTGTTTCATTTTTTATATAATAAAGAAACAATTTTTTTTTAATTCATCTCACAAACAAGGATAAATCAATTGGTCTTTTTTTATATCTATAGTAACAAAAACAAAAATTTTCTTTTTAAAAGTAATGCATAGAACTGATAGGAATTTTAGAAACGATAAAAA
>NC_090734.1:27812161-27822161 GCF_036898095.1 Palaemon carinicauda | reverse complement strand
TTGTCAGTGGCCAAAAAATGTGTAAGTAGGCCATCGCTTGTGGCGGTGGCCTCCCATGTTTCTAATCTTTTCTTTTTACAGGATGCAGGAACGGGCGTGCGATTTTTGGTAAACACGGGTGCTTGTCGTTCTCTTTTGCCAAGGAAACTCTTCAAGGCACAACGTAGTCTGTCTACATCTGCCAACGTCTGCTTGGTAGCTGCCAACGGATCTGCGATACCCACCTACGGTTACGAGAACCTCACATTATCGTTCGGAAACGGTAAATTCAATTGGAAGTTTCTCGTTGCTGACGTCACAATGCCAA
Organism: Palaemon carinicauda; assembly: GCF_036898095.1. Lineage (NCBI taxonomy): Eukaryota > Metazoa > Arthropoda > Malacostraca > Decapoda > Palaemonidae > Palaemon > Palaemon carinicauda. The sequence goes on along the minus strand of NC_090734.1, from coordinate 27,821,854 downwards.
TCCTCGGTGCGGATTTCCGCTCTCATTTCCACCTTTTGGTCAATGTCGCCCACCGACGATTGGTCAACGCAGACTCGTACTTGTCGACGCCTCTTCAACCCGCCCCCTCTAACCTCGCTTTCCACATCAGCGCACCCACGGATGCCTACGCCCACCTCCTCACGTCGTACCCGGAAGTTTTCCGTCCAGAACTTCGCCAAACGCCCACCGTTCCTGCCAAGCACGGTATTTATCACCATATCAAGACTACAGGACCCCCAGTCTTCGCAAAATTCAGACGTCTAGCACCGGAACGATTGGCAGCCGCCAAACAGACGTTCGCCGAAATGGAGAAAATGAGCCTTTGCCAAAAGGCCTCCAGCCCATGGTCGCCACCCTTACACATCGTTCTGAAGAAAGACGGCTCCCTCCGTCCGTGCGGGGATTACAGGCACCTGAACATGCAAACAGAACTGGATCACTACCCCCTCCCAAACATTGCCGATGTAACCTCCTCCCTGCACAAAGCGAAGGTTTTCTCTACGCTCGACCTCCTGAAGGGGTATTATCAGGTGCCTATTAACACAGAAGACATCCCCAAGACTGCCATCACCACTCCGTTTGGCACATACACCTTCAATTACTCCTGTTTTGGCCTTCGTAATGCTGGGGCAACGTTTCAACGTCTCATGGATGGCATCTTAGGGGACCTCCCTTTCTGTGTATGTTATGTGGACGACATACTTGTGTTCTCCTCCTCAAAAGAGGAACACCTCCGTCACCTGCGCATCGTGCTCGACCGCCTGCAACAAAACGGCCTTGTAGTCCGGTACGACAATTGTACCTTTGGCGCTAACGAAGTGTCGTTCTTAGGGCACCGTATCACTCCTGAAGGAGTCCATCCCCTCCCTGAGAAGGTAGCAGCCGTTCAGAACTTCCCCACGCCCTCGACCGTCAAAGCTCTGCAGGAATTCTTGGGCATGATCAACTATTATCACCGTTTTCTGCCAGCCATTGCCTCCACTCTTGCTCCCCTCTACGCCTCCCTCAAGGGCAAGCCAAAAAACCTGAAGTGGGGTCCCCTTCAAGATGCAGCCTTCTGCAATGCAAAGAAGGCCCTATCAACTGCTGCGGCTCTCACTTTTCCCATCCCACACGCCCCTCTCCTTCTCTCCACCGATGCCAGTGACGTCGCTATTGGTGCAGTACTCGAGCATGTGGTCAAAGGCTCGCCCCGCCCATTGGCCTTCTTCAGCAGAAAACTGTCCAAGGCAGAATCAGGTTATTCTACCTTCGATCGAGAATTGCTGGCGGTGCACTTGGCTGTCCGTCACTTTCGCCATTTCTTAGAAGGTACGCCCTTCGTCATTCGTACAGACCACATGCCTCTGGTGCACGCATTCACTCGACAGTCTGACGCCTGGTCGCCCGTCAACGCCGACATCTCTCCGCCGTGGCTGAATACAACTGCACCCTCCAATACGTCCCTGGGAAAATGAATTCCGTTGCCGATGCCCTGTCAAGAAACACGTTGGCTGCCGTTCAACTGGGATTGGATTACAACGCCCTGGCTGAAGCCCAACGACAGAATCCAGAGTATCAAGCTTGTAGAACATCCTGCACGTCCCTCCGTTGGGAGGATATTCCCCTCGAAGACTCCAACACCACCCTCCTCTGTGACGTCAGTATTGGTAGACCGCGACCTTGGATTCCTGCTCCCATGCGCCGATAGGTGTTTGATTTCATCCACGGCCTTTCACATCCCTCATGCCGTTCTACTGCAAAGCTGCTGAAGGCAAAGTTCATTTGGCACGGCATTTCTAAGGATGCTAAGGATTGGGTCCGTGCGTGTACTTCTTGCCAAACTTCGAAAGTACATCGACACACGGATTCAGGAGTGGGCACCTTTCCTCAACCTCAGCGTCGTTTCGCACACATTCACGTCGACGTTGTAGGCCTCCTACCTACATCACAAGGACATCGTTACCTGTTTACCGTCATCGACCGCTCCACTCGTTGGCCTGAAGCCATTCCCATGGAAACTGCAACGTCCGCCTCATGTACATCTGCCTTACTCTCTGGATGGATTTCAAGATTCGGTATCCCTGAGCATATTACTTCTGACAGGGGAACAACTTTCACCTCTCAATGATGGACATCATTAGCGAATATCCTGGGCATTATGCTACATCAGACAATGGCCTACAACCCCGCTGCCAATGGAATGGTTGAACGTTTTCATCGCACCCTCAAAGCAGCTTTGATGTCCCGCTGCAAGGATTGCAACTGGTTTACTCAGCTTCCCTGGGTCCTCCTTGGACTAAGGACCACTCCTAAATACGCCCTCGACGTCTCGGCAGCCGAAATGGTGTATGGCGACCCGTTGGTCGTCCCTGCCGAGTTTTTTCCTTCTATAACCTCCTCCGACGATCTCCAGCGCATACGTCACGTCGTGGGAAAATTTACTCCGTGCCGCCATACTTACAAGCCCCCAGTGAAGCATCACATACCAACGGACTTGCACTCTGCAACGCACGTCTTCCTGCGCACCGACACCAGCAAGCCACCACTAGCGCCCCCTTACACGGGCCCTTTCCTTGTGATCCGACGCAGTCCGAAAGCATTCCTCCTAAACATTCGGGGCAAAGAAGACTGGGTCTCCATTGATCGTCTAAAACCTGCTTATCTTCTGCCAGATGACCCGCCTACAGTTCACCTCTCTAGATCAGGGCGCCCTATTTAACATGTACAGTATGTCATTTTTAGGGGGGGAGCCATGTACCAACCGTGTGTCACACAATTGTACATAATTATTTTGTATATATTATGCTTGTATCTTCGCTCTTCCCTCGCACTAAAAAGAACCTGAATGATCATGTCTCCGTTTTGCTCAGTAACATTATCTGTCTCTAGAACAGGTCATGTCCTGTTGCCTTGAGGTTTTGTATATAAAGAAGAGTGTTTCTTAATAAATAACTCAGTCGTTTTCAATCTGCCTTTGAGTTCACAACTCCTCTCTCGGCCCGTCACAATCATGTTCGATTTGATGTCTACAAGGGTGTCAAATAGTTTCCATTTCATCATCGATTTAATTTTCGGCAATAGCCAAAAGTCGCATGGTACCAAGTCAGTAGAATACGGTGGATGCGGAACTTCAGCGAGATTCTTTCCTGCCATGAACTACCGAACATTATATATATATATATATATATATATATATATATATATATATATATATATATATATATTTATATATATATATATATATATATATATATATATATATATATATATATATATATATATATATATATATATATATATATATATATATATATATATATATATATATATATATATATATATATATATATATATATATATATATATATATATATATATATATATATATATATATATATATATATATATATATATATTCAGATACATAGATTAGATTAGAATAAAGGTTTTAAACTGATAAGCATATGTACCTTTTGTCAGATAATATTCCTAATTAGATGGAGAACTCATATATTATAATGGCATTTATGATTTTTTGAATATTGTTGATATGTTTATGCCTTTATTGTTCTTCATTAATATGTTTGAAATTTTGTGCCATTCTTGATTACAAAGTGTTGTATATACACTCATGCTCCGTACAAATAAATAAAATTACATTCTACTCGTATCTCAGTCACCTCTTATCGATTTGCTCGCACATTTAGGACCAGTGGAGTGACTACTCCCTCCTTGCTTCCTCTCACTCCAATACCTTATTATCAAAATGTGTCCCCCTTTGAACAAACATTTGTAAGAAGAGAAGCATTTGCCTAGTTCAGGCCTTCCGAATTTCAATATCACATTAAAGGCGTGGCTCCATTAGGTACAAAAGCAGATTAATTTTTAACATTGATCCATTTTGACTCTTTCCTTGAAATCTCCCATTGGGTGTGCACGCAAGGCCCCACCTCCTTAATGTACTGAGACCTCCAATCATACCCCATAGAGCAGTACTAACCCTCAATGGGCGCCCACAATGCTAAACTTTTCAGCTCTCGCAAGAACAGGTTGAGAATCAAATATTTTCGCATGCCCTCATGGAAATGACCTGTATTGCTCACATGCAATATGTTTATTGCCCTTTGGGTACGGTGCCTACCCAAGGATGTAAAAGCAGTTATCCCCGATGTCAATATTTTGCCCATGAAGGACCTGATGACCAAAGCTGATGCCCTTATGGAAAAACACTTGACCATCTTCCAGACCTCTATCAACACCTTCACTACTGACAAAGTAGACATCTATTCAACATTGACCGAATCCAACGGGAATGCGGTAGGGCACAGGCGCCAACCCTGATACGTGCCGTAGCGACGAAAAATCAGCCCACCACCTACATACACCACCCCCTACATACGTCCCAACCAACGATCTCTCCGCTCAATTACTGACGTCCATCAGACCAGTTATACTACTACCAGGCCTAATTCGGGGTTAATAAAAAGAAATTTGTGAAGGGTTGTCAATGGCCAAAAATGTGTAAGTAGCCTACATATAGCAACATCTGCCAGGCAATGGTGATGTACAAAGGAATCTGTTTCAAGGATTGGCAATGTGATGTCTACAATTAAATCTTCCAGTGATAATTAACGCTTAAATAAAATAATTAGAAGTTCTCCTAACCATGGGTGGGGATTGCTCATATCTTTAGCAGCTATTAGGTAGACGTCGGCAGATTAAGACAGACCGCAATGTATCCTGGCAAGAGGTTTTGGCAGAAGGAAACAGCAAGCACCCATGTATCCAAAAATCCCTCCTCTGTACCTGCATCCTGTAAAAGTAAAGGATTAGTAACAAGGGATGCACTACCAAAAGCGATAGACTACTTACGCATTTTTGGCCACTAACTATCGTTCAAAAATTTCTTCGCAGAAGCCCCAAATAGGGAATGGTAGTAGCATAACTGCGGTGGTTGGGCTTCAGCATGTGAATGTAGAGTTCGTTTGTTATTGTGTGAGTGAGTGGTGACTGATGGGTAGTTTTGTCGCCACTTTGGCATGTCATTGGCCGGGCATCTGATTCATACCACATTCTCGTCAGCTCGAGTTAATGTTTCATAGTTGACCACTTCGTCAATAGTGGGAGCGTTGATGGAGATTTTGATGGTGATGAAGTAGCTGTACATAAAGGCGTGGACTTTGGTCATAAAGACCTTCATGGGCAAAATATCAACATCAGGGATTACAATGCTTACAGGTTCTACTAGGAGCCATACCCAAAGGGCCCAGAGTAAATTCACTTCACGAGAAGAGCGGTCTGTGGCGGGTTACAAGCAAGCGATACTACACATTTACCTGAGGGTGAGCGAAACATTTTGGTCCCCCAACGGTTTTTAAAAAAGTTGAAAAAGACCTGAAAGAGCACAAATTTATTGGTTTCTATAAATAAAAGTTTTGTGGAATATACCCAGCAAGGAATTTCTATTACTTCCAATATCATATAATAGAAAGGTATGATATCTATGAAGTAACTCTGAACAAGTAGCTATTAGTTGACATTGATTGGCTGAAAATTTTTAACTTCTACTCCTCTATGGCATCTTTTTTATTCCCCCCTACCCAATTAATGCCTTTATGCAAGTTATTAAAATATATGTGTATATATATATATATATATATATATATATATATATATATATATATATATATATATATATATATATATATATATATATATTACTACCTGCATATATATATATATATATATATATATATATATATATATATATATATATATATATATATATATATATAAATATATATATATATATATATATATATATATATATATATATATATATATATATATATATATATATATATATATATATATATATATATATATATATATATATATATATATATATATATATATATATATATATATATATATATATATATATATATATATATATATATATATATATATATATATATATATATATATATATATATATATATATATATATTACTAACCTGCATTATATATATATATATATATATATATATATATATATATATATATATATATATATATATATATATATATATATATATATATATATTACTAACCTGCATTATATATATATATATATATATATATATATATATATATATATATATATATATATATATATATATATATATATATATATATATATATATATATATATATATTATATATATATATATATATATATATATATATATATATATATATATATATATATATATATATATATATATATATATATATATATATATATATATGTATTCTTACCATTATGGCTAACGTACAAGTACATGATAGAAACGCATCTTTTGTCTTTGATGGTGACTTCAACGCTTACCATAAGGGGTGGTCAAGTTTTGTTTGTCCTACAAGGTCACCAGGGCTAAAGAGCTTTATACTATGCCTATGGATCAGACTGTGAAACTGCTTGGACGTCGTATTCACTGACTTCTTTTGCGTTATAACAAGTAAGGTTGGTTTTCCAGTCATGACACCTGATCATGCCTTGATTTCATATATAGTGAAGGCTGAGCAGCCTCCCCCAGATGTTTCATACTCATGTAAGATTTATTTGAAATCTCAAGCAGACTGGAATTGCAATTTGCAGGGCACCTTAGGCTTGAATTGGTCAAAATTGTAAAGTAGTGTTGATCTTGCTGTCCCGTTGAATGAGAATCTAATCAACATAATTGATAGGCATATCCCTATTTTCGCGCTAAGGTACCTGTTGAAGGACAAACACTGGGTCAATGCGGATTGACCCAGCATATTAGATACTATAGTCATTGAGTGATTTCACCTGGGTCTCTGATCCCAAGGTTGGGAGGGGAATTCAGACTTTAATGCATTAATACATATATGGCTTATATGCTATATATATATATATATATATATATATATATATATATATATATATATATATATATATATATATATATATATATATATATATATATGTGTGTGTGTGTGTGTGCGTGTATGTGTGTGTAATATATATACAGTATATATATATATATATATATATATATATATATATATATATATATATATATATATATATATATATATATATATATATATATATAAATATATGTGTGTGTATTATATATATATATATATATATATATATATATATTATATATATATATATATATATATATATATATATATATATATATATATATATATATATATATATATATATATATATATATATATATATATATATATATATATATATATATATATATATATATATATATATATATATATATATATATATATATATATATATATATATATATATATATATATATATATATATATGTATATATATATATTCATGAATATATGTTAATATATATCTATACATATATACATATATATATATATATATATATATATATATATATATATATATATATATATATATATATATATATATATATATATATATATATATATATATATATATATATATATATATGTATCAGATACTAGGTTACCCAGGGCACCAGCTACCTGTTTAGATACTACTGCTGATGATTTATTGGATCTTTTGACTGTCTGGACAGTATTGCATTGGATCCCTCTTTTTGGTTATGGCTATTTTTTTCTTTGCCTAACTATACACCAAATAGTCTGGCCTACTCTTTACACATACCGTCTTTACTCAATCAGCTGACAACACTGAGATAACCAAACACTTCGCTGAAGGGGCTATTTACTGTAGTATGATAATTCATTGGCGATTCTCCTCTTGGTAGGAGTAAAATAGCCTTTTTTGCTATGGTAAGCATCTCTTCTAAGAGAAAGAAACGCCAAAATAAAACCATTGTTCTCTAGTATTGGGTAGTTTCATAGTGTGTGTACCCTGGTTTTCACTTTTATGGGTTAGAGTTTTTTTGCTTGAGGGTACAGTCGTGCACACTATATTATCTTTTTTTTTCCTCTTCGTCTTGTTTTTTTTTTTCTTTTTTAAATGGTGTGGTAGGCAGGCCTCATAAAAGAGCCATGGATACTCCGTGGCTTATCAAGAGGTTGAAGTGGTTATCTTGAATAGTATTCAGTTGAGCATGGTGTATTGGTTCCTCCATGTTGACCAGATTTTCATACTTTTTTTATATTGTCTAGGGGTTTGATCAATCACATCATTGCTATTTCCTTTACACAGTTTTTTTTTTATTCCTGATGATTCAATTATCAAGTATTATATATTGTTTTTTATTTCCATTTATTCTTATGATCTCAGAAAGACATTGAGTGAAATCCGGGACCGGTACGTCCTAATTTTGTCAATGTCGTGTATTGTATAGCAATATTAGTGGTCTTCATGAAAATATTGGAGACCTTTCAGTTGCGTCGAGGCAGTATGATATCCTTTGTGCTCAGAAACTTTGGTTTCTAATATGAGACACTCATGTGAGGTCCTTAAAGTTGGTTTTAAGAAGCCAATAATGTTGAAACGTGATGACATCACTAGAGACAGGGGAAGGTCGGTGTACATTGGGACTGAGTACCCTACTTCTCATAAGTCATTCGATGAATGTGATGTCAGGAGATTCAGGTATTAAAAGTCTGTGGTAGGAATAACAAATTCTATTTGTTTTCAATCTATCGGAATCAAGACATTGATGATTCTATCTGCGATTGTCTTCTTACCATTATGGCTAACATACAAGTAGGTGATAAAAACGCCTCATTTGTCATTGTTGGTGATTTCGTTGCTCACCATAGGGAGTGGTTAAGTTTTGTTTGCCCTACCAGTCAACCTGGCTAAAGAGCTTTAGACTTTGCTTATGAATAAGACTGTGAAACTGGTTGGACGTCATATACACTGACTTCCTTTGTGTTATAACAAGTAAGGTTGGTTTTCCAGTCGGGACATCTGATTATGCCTTGATTTCATTAGTAGTGAAGGCTGAGCAGCCTATCCATGATGTGTCATACTCATGTAAGATTTATTTGAAATCTCAAGCAGACTGGAATTGCAATTTGAATGGCATCTTGGGCTTCAATTGATCATACTTGTATAGTAGTGTTGATCCTGCTGTCCCTTTGAAGTAAAATCTTGTCAACATAATTGATAGGCATATCCCTATTCACGCACTAAGGTACCTGGTGAAGGACAAACCATGGATCAATGCTGATTTTGCATGTGCTTATTTGTAAAAGAAGGGGGATTATCGTCTTTGGAAGAGTAACCGATCACATTTGACCTGGAACAACTATACTCAGCTTAGAGGTTTTTCTTAGTTTATGCTTCAACTGAAAAGAAATACAATTTAATCATAAAAGAAACACTTTTTGGTACTACCAGGAATATAAGTGGTGGGCTACCCTTAAGTCTGCCCTCTTTGGTGTAGATGCAACATTTCCTTATTTACTTAAACCAGATGGCTCAGTCAGTCAGTGGTCAAAGGAAAATGCAACCTTTTGGCTGATGGGTTTGACAGTAAGTAGAGTAATGAGATATTCAAACTTTGTCCTTCTTGTTTTTCCTAGGTTAAACTAACCTGTTTAAATTTTTTATATAGTGAAATTAAAGCTCTGTTGATGGACTTAGATGCATATGGAGGTGTAGACTGAAATGGTATTTTCCTTTTTTTTATAAACCCAACAGATATCTTAGCACTA
>NC_090734.1:27789661-27794661 GCF_036898095.1 Palaemon carinicauda | reverse complement strand
ACAAGAAGTTTCTGTCCTCCAAAGATGATGAATAAATTACATGACGTAAGGTAATAAATACATTCCCATAATATTTAAATGGTATTCCTTTTTATTATGTTTTTTATTTTGTTTTGTTGTTTTGTATAATTCTTTGTAACTAGACGTGGCATTTTACTGTACTAACAATAGATTATCTCTATTTGATATATACGGAACGTATTACGGGATGCTATCAAAGACCTGTGCGTAAAATCCTTTTATAATAAATGATTTCTCTTAACTTTAATAGGCATGGAGGCTCTTTTAATCTAAAATTATACTTATATTCCCTTATATCTCTAAATTTTTTAAAGTTTGTGTACACGTAAATTTATCCTCACACATAAGTGTTTATGCTATCACCCTGACATATTCATAAGGAAGGAAAGCTGTTAACATCAATTCAATAACTCCACGTTAATAAATCGAAAATTCTCCGTAGGGTTTGAGGCTTTATGGCAATTATCTGATGCTGATAATCATATTGTTGCTTTCCTAACGCTATAACCGACACAAAGAAATAAGACTGAAGATGTATTTTAGTGTATGTCACCCAAAGTTATATATATATATATATATATATATATATATATATATATATATATATATATATATATATATATATATATATATATATATATATAAATATATATATATATATATATATATATATATATATATATATATATATATATATATATATATATATATATATATATATATATATATCTGTTATAGAAAAGCACATTAGACCTATGAAAAATTTAAAAAAAACATCATCGATATTGACATTTCAGGTTTGTTTACTTTAGAAACGTGAAGATCAACAATGAAACTTCACGTTTTATGAACACCAGTATAATTTCACTTTTCTTTATCATAACAGAGAGGAAATGATTGAAAATGATATGAAATTAATGAAGCATTTATTTCTTCTTTTTTTTACTTAATATATAAAGTTTGGTCGTTTGTAGATAAAGATCCGCATTGATCATATTCTTGGTGATTAAGATTATTCCCTCTCCCTTTCTCTCTTAGCTATGCCAACTTTAAGATGAAATGACTACCACAAATTAATCAAATTTTACTTTTATTTACAATTTGTCATTGGAAAGTAATATGTTTTAGTCACTTCTTCCATAAGTTTAGTTAGGACTTCAAACTTTTAACCTATGTATTTCATATAGATTGAAATGTAGAGAAAATTGGATCTTTGAGAAAAAGTCCCAAAGGATTAGTATTTAAAATATGACATTTCTAGAAGTCTGGGCAATTCTTTGGAATTGGAGGTATCACGCTCTTCCTTTGATAATGATATCGACTATATTACTTCATAAGTTTTATCTCGAAACGTATATTGGGATGTTTTGAAATTTTAACTTTCTAGTCTTCATTACAGTTTCTAGATTTTATGTTTGACTTACATTCATACCCAATGTTTTAGTTCAGATTATGTTATTATCCAGGGAAAATAATTTATTTTAAAAAAATGAGTGAGATTTTCAGATATTCTTGATCTATCTCCAAATAGTATTTGAAATCAGAAAGCTAATGTATATAAGTTTACCCATGCAAACTTGATGAAGTGCACACTTTTGTGTTTTCCATCAGCGTATCAGAATACAATATAAAGTAAGAAAATATCGATTTTAAATTTCCTTACAACACAGCCCCAGTTTCTAACCAATTTTTGCCCTTCGCCGATTAGTTAATTAAGTTATTTAATGCCAAGCTGGCCGAAAGCTCCGCTTGAAAGTTCATGACTAAATTAATTGTAGGTTTTTTTTTTCTTATCAAATGAAAATATATATGATGAAAAAGGCAATTATTTGAGGCATAAATGTCAAGCTTTTTATCGTCATGATAAGAAAACTAGAAACCTAATATTCTCACGCAGTGATCCTTTATATTTTTAGTTGAACCAATTTGATAAATCTGTGTAGAACTGAGCCTCTCTCAGGGTATGCGAAACTGCCTACAAATTATAGCCCAGACATACAGTACTTGTTTAGAAACAAGTGTTGTAGGGACAATTTATTGATACTGAGCATTTTATTCGGCCTCTCTATGCATTATATTTAATAAATTGAATTTTCGAAATGGAGAGTTTCAATTTATCTTTGTGTCATTATGTTTGTTTCATTATGGTTTTTTTTCCCCGAAAAAAAATAAAAAAATAAAATATTCAACATCTCTATTTTGTTTTTCTTTTAATGTTAAAAAAGTCTGAAGATATAATTGAATAGTAAGTTTAGATGAAATGGAATTCATGGAAATTGTGTTGGTGTTAATAGGACTAAGTTATTAAAACACATGTGAATAATACAAAATTTCAGCAAGTACAATAAGAATAAAATTTTGCTAACGTTTGAGAAGTAGCAGAAAACCCAGGAGCTATAAACCTGCGGATTTCAGGAAATCTAGGTTCAGGAATGGTGTGTTAATATCATATAACCGATAAACTAAAGTGTTCGGCTTAGCTCCAGGATAACGATACCAACGATAGTCGAGTTTTTTCAATTTTGTGCTTACTGTTAAGCACATTTGCCAAAAGATAGATTTTTTCCTTTATAGTTTCAATGACAAAGCCATTTGATTTAAACAAACGAGGAACACTCAACAAGCACCATAGAGTGCCAATTTATAGGTACCCCATCATTGATATCACTAGTTATTATCGAAAGTTTATTTCATGGACCAATTATAATCCTTAATGAATGAAGCTGAAACTCTCTAAAAAATATCTCTTACGTTGTACTGCAATTTTTTGGAGATATGCTTGGCTTACATGCACTTGTTTTAAATGCATATTGTGATTGATTTGTATATGCTCTGAGCAAGAAAATTTCCCTCTTTCATTTATAATAGAGTTAACCTTATCAGATTTTAATATGGGTACTTGTATAACTAGCAATACCAGCCCACATTAATGATTGTGACCACGACTAACTTGACTTTCATGTCTAATACTGTTTTCACATCCAATAATTCCGATTGTAATTCTTATTTCAAACATTAACGTTTATTTTGTGAAATTTAACGAGAAACATCTATGGAACAATAGAGGCTAATGGTTTATCTTTCAATTCTTGAGAGTACACACACACACAAACACACACACACACACACACACACACACACACACACACATATATATATATATATATATATATATATATATATATATATATATATATATATATATATATATATATATATATATATATATATATATATATATATATATATATATATATATATATATTCCAATTAATCGTCACCTCTCCTCCTACCTAGGCTTCAAGTTACATAGAAAACTTTACGCCTTCAGAGCCATGCCTTTCAGGTTAAACATAGCCCCAAGGATTTTCACGAAGCTCGCGAACGCAGCTGTCCATCAATAACGCCTGAAGGGGGTCCAAGTAGTAGCCTACTTGGACGACTGGCTGGTGTGGGCAGCAGCCATGACAGAATACATGCAAGCTTTTAGGATTCAAGATCAACATCAAAAAGTCTCGACTTTCTCCAGCTCAAAAATTTCAGTGGTTGGGAATCCACTGGAATTTGGAGTCACATCGACTTTCCATTCTTAGTAAGAAGAGGAAAGAAATAGCAGAATCTGTCAAGAGACTATTGAAATCCAAACGGATATCAAGACACGAACAGGAGAGAGTGCTGGGCTCTCTACAGTTTGCTTCGATAACAGATCCAGTGCTAAGAGCACAGCTTAAGGATGCAACAAGAGTCTGGAGAAAATAAGCATCAAACGCGTGAAGAGATCTAATAAAACCACTACCAACTCGACTGCGAACGCTTCTCAAGCCGTGGTTCCAATGCCAAGTAATTGATGGAATCAATACTTCTTCAACCTCCTCCGGCGTCAGTAACTATCCACACAGACGCTTCAAAGAAAGGCTGGGGAGGTCACTCTCATCAGATGAAAGTCCTAGGAGCTTGGTCCAATCTTCTCAAGTCATTTCACATCAACTTTCTAGAAGCCAGGGAAGTACTTCTGACACTAAAGAAAGTTTCTCCTTGCCACTCCACCCACATAAGACTGGTTCTAGAGAGCGAGGTAGTAGTGAGATGCCTGAATCGACAAGGGTCGAGGTCACCTCAAATCAACCAAGTGATGTTGACCATATTCCGTTTGATGGAAAGGAAGAAATGGCAACTGTCATCAGTTCACATTCAAGGGTTCCGCAATGTGACAGCAGACGCTCTATCCAGGTTTACACCTATAGAGTCAGAGTGGTCCCTTGACACAGGATCGTTCTACTTCATCTCGAGTCAAGTCCCAGAGCTGCAGATAGACCTGTTTGCGACAAAAGACAACAAGAAAATAGATCGTTACGTGTCCCCATACGAGGATACACTAGCGGAGGCAGTGGACGCTATGTACCTGGACTGGAACAGATGGTCCAGTATTTATCTGTTCCCTCCGCACAACCTCCTTTTGAAAGTCCACGATAATCTAAGATCCTTTAAAGGGAAAGCAGCAATAGTGGCCCACAAGTGGCCAAATAGCATGTGGTTCCCTCTGGCATTGGAACTACGACTAAAATTCGTACCGCTACCGGATCCATCCCTGTCTCAGCAAGTACAGAAGTCGACTGTCTTCGCTTCATCACAGAAAACACAGAACCTACATCTCATAATTTTCTCTCCTTAGCGATGAGAAAAAAAATTGGTGTCAAAAGTCAGTTCAGACTTTTGGAGGAAACCAGAAGACATTATGAGGCTTCAGGGAAGAAACAGATATCCCTTGTCAAGGCGAAGAAACCAAAAGAAATCTAGACAGATTCCTATTGATCATTCTTCATTCACCTTCATGGGCAAGGTTTAGCAGGCAACACAATTCTTTTGTTCAAGTCTCACTTGACAAGACAGATACCATATGCCTTACAGGTTGACCTTTCTAACGACGTTCTCAATGAACTACAAAGGCCCATGCTAGGCTTAGCCCTTCAGCACATCCA
>NC_090734.1:27779661-27782161 GCF_036898095.1 Palaemon carinicauda | reverse complement strand
TTGAAGAGGTGTCGATAAGTACGAGTTTGCGTTGACCAATCGTCGGTGGGCGATATCGACCAGAAGGAGGAAATGAGAGAGGAAATCCGCACCGAGGATTGACATGGTGACGTCAGTAACGAGAAACTTCCAATTGAATTTACCGTTTCCGAACGATAATGTGAGATTCTAATAACCGTAGGTGGGTATCGCAGATCCGTTGGCAGCTACCAAGCGGACGTCGGCAGATGTAGACAGACTATGTCGTGTCTTGAAGAGTTTCCTTGGCAAAAGAGAAAGACAAGCACCCGTGTCTACCAAAAATCGCACGCCCATTCCTGCATCCTGTAAAAAGAAAAGATTAGAAACATAGGAGGCCACCACCACGAGCGATGGCCTACTTACACGTTTTTTGGCCACTGACAATCCTTGGTACATTTCTTCGCAGTTGTCCCGAATCTGAAGTGGTAGTAGAAAAACTGCGGTGGATGGGTGGTAGTAAGTCGCTGTAGAAGTCGTTTGTTGGGGCACGAGCGATTGGTGGGTGGTGGGCGGCTTTGTGTCTGCTTCAGCACTTCATGGTTTGGGCGTGTATGTCCTCTTCGTCAGGGGTGGAGGCGTTGATGGAGGTCTTGAAGTGGCTGTCCATAAGGGCGCCGGCTTTGGTCATCAAGTCCTTTATGGGTAAACTATCGACATCGGGTATGGCAGCGCTTATAGGTCCGGGTAAACGGCGTATCCAAAGGGTACGAAGTAGGTTCACCTCACGAGGAGAGCCGTCTGCGGCAGGTTGAAGGCGAGCGATACTGGTCATTTCCCTAAGGGCAAGCGAAGCCCTTTGGTCCCCCAACGGTTGTTGCAAGAGCTGAAAAAGCTTTGCTACACGGGCGGCTGGCTACGGCGAGTACTGCTGCAGAAGGTATGTTTTGAGGGCGTCATACGCTATTGGCGTGTCTCCTTGTTCACAAAGGCAGTCGGATATTTCTGGGAAGGTGTCGTCGGGTATCACCGCGAGAACATAATCTGCTTTGGTGGTTGAGTGAGTCAAGCCGTAGATGCGAAACTGGACTTCTGCGTGCTGAAACCAAGCAAATACCTCTCCGCTGGCGAAAGGTGAAAGTTTCAATAGGGCGGCCGCAGCGCCAACTGCTGTAGTAGAGTCCATCATAATATCAACGATGGAGGGGCGAGGGAGGTGGGGGTGGAATGCAGTGGGAGTGAGTCAACTTCCGGGGTCACCAATGTGACAGTGCCGAGAGAGAGGTTATGACTCAAAGGCAGGGTACAATCAATTGAGTTGTTTATTAAAGAATACTCCCCTTTATATACAAAATCTCGAAGCAACAAGAATTTTCATGTTCAAATATTGACAATGTTACAGAGAAGATAAGCAGACATGAATTTTCATGTTCATTTCAGTGCGAGGGAAGAGCGAAGACACAAGCATAATTATATACAAAAGGAATTATGTACAATTGTGTGACACACGGCTGGTACAATATATATATATATATATATATATATATATATATATATATATATATATATATATATATATATATATATATATATATATATATATATATATATATATATATATATATATATATATATATATATATATATATATATATATATATATATTACAAAGTGTTGTATATACACTCATGCTCCGTACAAATAAATAAAATTACATTCTACTCGTATCTCAGGCACCTCTTATCGATTTGCTCGCACATTTCGAACCAGCGGAGTGACTACTCCCTCCTTGCTTCGTGTCACTCCAATACCTTACTATTAAAATGTGTCCCCCTTTGAACAAACATTTGTAAGAAGAGAAGCATTTGCCTAGTTCTGGCCTTCTGAATTTCAATATCACATTAAAGGCGTGACTCCATTAGGTACAAAAGCAGTTTAATTTCTAATGGTGATCCATTTTGACTCTTTCCTTGAAATCTCCCATTGGGTGTGCACGCAAGGCCCCACCTCCATAATATACTGAGACCTCAAATCATACCCCATAGAGCAGTACTAACCCTCAATGGGCGCCCACAATGCTAAACTTTCCATCTCTCGCAAGAACAGTTTGAGAATCAAACATTTTCGCATGCCCTCATGGAAATGACCAGTATTGCTCATATGCAATATGCTTATTGCCTTTTGGATACGGTGCCTACCCAAGGATGTAAAAGCAGTTATCCCCGATGTCAATATTTTGCCCATGAAGGACCTGATGACCAAAGCTGATGCCCTTATGAAAGAACAGTTGACCATCTTCCAGACCTCTAACAATGCCTTCACTACTGACAAAGTAGACATCTATTCAACATTGACCGGGAATGCGGTAGGGCACAGGCGCCAACCCTGATACGTGCCGATGCGCCGAAAACACAGCCCACCACCTACATACACCACCCCCTACATACGTCCCAACCAACGATCTCATCGCTCAATTACTGACGTCCATCAGACCAGTTATACTACCAACAGGCCAAATTCGGGGTTACTGAAAAGAAATTTG
>NC_090734.1:27759661-27772161 GCF_036898095.1 Palaemon carinicauda | reverse complement strand
GTGAGCTCCTTATAGTTGGTTTTAAGAAGCCAATAATGTTGAAACATGACGACATCACTAGAGACAGGGGAAGGTCGGTGTACATTGGGAGTGAGTACCCTACTTCTCATAAGTCATTCGATGAATGTGGATGTCAGGAGATTCAGGTATTAAAAGTCTGTGGTAGGAATAACAGATTCTATTTGTTTTCAATCTATCGGAATCAAGACATTGATGATCCTATCTGCGATTGTCTTCTTACCATTATGGCTAAAATACAAGTAGGTGATAAAAACGCCTCATTTGTCATTGTTGGTGATTTCTTTGCTCACCATAGGGAGTGGTTAAGTTTTGTTTGCCCTACCAGTCAGCATGGCTAAAGAGCTTTAGACTTTGCTTATGAATAAGACTGTGAAACTGCTTGGACGTCATATACACTGGATCCTATGTGTTATAACAAGTATGGTTGGTTTTCCAGTCGGGACGTCTGATTATGCCTTGATTTCATTAGTAGTGAAGGCTGAGCAGCCTGTCCATGATGTGTCATACTCATGTAAGATTTATTTGAAATCTCAAGCAGACTGGAATTGCAATTTGAATGGCATCTTGGGCTTGAATTGATCACAATTGTATAGTAGTGTTGATCCTGCTGTCCCTTTGAAGTAAAATCTTGTCAACATAATTGATAGGCATATCCCTATTCACGCACTAAGGTATCTGGTGAAGGATAAACCATGGATCAATGCTGATTTTGCATATGCTTATTTGTAAAAGAAGGGGGATTATCGTCTTTGGAAGAGTAACAGATCACATTTGACCTGGAACAACTATACTCAGCTTAGAGGTTTTTCTTAGTTTATGCTTCAACTGAAAAGAAATACAATTTAATCATAAAAGAAACACTTTTTGGTACTACCAGGAATATAAGTGGTGGGCTACCCTTAAGTCTGCCCTCTTTGGTGTAGATGCAACATTTCCTTATTTACTTAAACCAGATGGCTCAGTCAGTCAGTGGTCAAAGGAAAATGCAACCTTTTGGCTGATGGGTTTGACAGTAAGTAGAGTAATGAGATATTCAAACTTTGTCCTTCTTGTTTTTCCTAGGTTAAACTAACCTGTTTAGATTTTCTATATAGTGAAATTAAAGCTCTGTTGATGGACTTAGATGCATATGGAGGTGTAGACTGAAATGGTATTTTCCTTTTCTTTTGTTTTTATAAACACAACAGATATCTTAACACTAAAGTTAGCTGTTATTTTGAGAAAGTTAGTAAGAAGAGGAGCTTATTCGGTCCTGGACAATTCGGTCCTGGACAGTTCGGTCCTGGACAATTCGGTACTAGGACAATTCGGTACCAGGACAATTCGGTACCAGGCTTGTCATTTTTTAGAATCAGGAAAATATGATATTTTTATATTACATATTATGAACTATTTATATTTAATATCACCTCAGTACCTAACTACTTAGTTTGGTTATTCACTAGTTGTTCACAAATAACATAAACAATCCACCTCACTATTTTATTACTAAACAATTACTTTGGTTATTCCCTTAGTTTAAAAGAAAATATATAAAGAAAACGACTTTATTAGTTTCTTTATTCTAGACTTTTTAGTCTAGTTTCACCCCATCATTCCCAAAATGGAGTCTTGCAACTGCATATATTCGGAAAAAGGAAAAAGGAAATTAGTTGAAAAGGAAAACTACGTGTACCAATAACATAAAAAAATGCTGATGGTACGAAGATATATTGGCGTTTTGAAAGGCGGACTTGCAAAGCATTGCTTCACTCAGATGTTAATTTTCATGCGCTCAAATACATTGGAAAACAAATTCATAGCACAACTACAGCTGAAGTGAGTGCAAAAGTTGCTACTGCAAATATCAAGGAGGGACAATCACAAGTCAAACATCTTCTCGTTCAATTCTAACCGAAGAACTAGGAAATTTAAATGAGTGCGAACTTACTGATATAACGAAACTCGCTCATATTAGTCGAAATATGAGACGATGGAGAAATATAATCAAGCAGAAAGAATGCAGTTCCTTAAAGCAATCGCTCATAATATTAAAGTTAAAATTTTTTATATACTTTTAACGACAAGAAATGTATAGTTTTTACTATTTTATTTTTATATACATACTTTTAACATAAGAAATGTATGGTTTTTACTGTTTAATTTTTTATATAATAAAGAAACAATTTTTTTTTAATTCATCTCACAAACAAGGATAAATCAATTGGTCTTTTTTTATATCCATAGTAACAAAAACAAAAATTTTCTTTTTAAAAGTAATGCATAGAACTGATAGGAATTTTAGAAACGATAAAAACTGGAAAAATACTGTTTTTTCCATATTATAAGAATTAATTAGTACCGAATTGTCCTGGTACCGAATTGTCCTAGTACTGAATTGTCTGGGACCGAATTGTCCAGGGCCGAATTGTCCGTGACCGAATTGTCCGGGACTGAATTGTCCGGGACCGAATTGTCCAGACACTGCTTATGGTACTTGTTGGAGAATTAGTAATGTAACTATGTTATGTAAATGTGTTTGTGGTAGTTCAAGTTCTACTGATTACCGCCTATTTTCCATAACTCCCATATCATCTGAAGTGCATTAACGTCTTTTGTGTCAAAGTCCTCAACAATTTTAAATCAAAATAAATCAAAGTTCAAAAAGCTGGGTAAGGCAGAGGCAAATCTACTATTCAACAATGTGTATTTCACAAAAATGTTACAACTCCTTGAGCACACTTAAGTTACTTGAAATGTCTGAAAAATTATCAATCTTATTTATAGAAATAAGTGCTCTTCCTAAACAATTTCTTTAATGTTACATTATTCTTGGTCGAACAAACTGTTGGAACAAACGGTCAGGGAACGAAGGAACTAATGCATGACTTTACTTTAAAGTTTCTCTCACTTTTCTTTCTAATCTAAAACATTTAAGTATAAGTTCTCAGAATATTGGTCTTAGAAAACAGCGTAGTTATAAGACCTGAATATCTACGACTCGTGGCGACTCAGACCCGACTGAATGGCGGGGAGGGCGCGTCGCTGGATATGACACATTGCGTCCTGGGAAGAGACCATATATGGATATGGAGAGAAGTTGTTCATTAATTTCCAACCCGATCCATCCGGAAGGCCTTCATCTCCTGGGCCAATGCTTTCCTAAGGAATCTGCGAAAACAAGGAGGAGACAGAAAAAACCTTTCGTCTGCAGATCAACATAGAGACAGAATCTTGTCGCCAGTAAAAGCTGAGACAGTATACACTCCCAGGCGAGCCAGCGGATTGAAGTTAATCACATGACCTCAAACAGAGGTTCCAAACAAGGTGTACGTGAAATTTGGCAAACGCCAAAATAGGTTTGCTATTTAGTTTTTTAAAGTCCTTAGAGCCTGTGATGCCCTCGTTGCAATTTCCAATGCTTTACAGAAATACCTTGATTATGGTCATGAAGCTCGTATGATTGGCGCTGATTTTTTTGCTACCTTTGACTGTGTTCATCAGGACCTTGTTTTCAAACACAAACAGTTGGTAGTTGTGGGTCTCTTCTGAGCATTATTAATGAATTTTTAAGTAAAAGATCTCAAAGAGTTGTTGTTGATGCTCACCATAGTGAGTACTGGATTATAATATCTGGTGTTCCACAGGGTAGAGTTCATGGGCCATTACCTTTCATCTTATATACTCATGTCATGTGGTTTAGCATAGTAAAAAGCTGGTTTCATATTCAGAAGATGCTTATCTCTTAGCATCAATTCCATCCCCGGAAATTAGATCTGGGGTTGTTTAATCCCTTAACAAAGATATAGCAAAAATCAGTGAATGGTGCAAATTATGGAGTATAGACTCGAATCCTAAAAATACTCAAAGTATGATTTTAACTAGATCAAGGACAGTGGCTCCTCAACATCCGGATCTCAGCATTTCAAAAGTTTCTTTAACTTCGTACAAGTCTTTAACAAATTTTTGTGTGATTCTCCACAGCAAATTAGTTTTTGAAAAACATATTAGGTCTGTGTCTTCTTCAAATTTACATAAGAGTCTTTTAAGAGTTTAGGAGGTCAATCTATTCTGAAGAAGCGTTTTAATTCTTTAATTCTTCCTTGTTTCGAGTATTATTCTCGTGCCTGGTCTTCACCTGCTGATTCTCATCTTAATTTCTTTGACAAGAACTAATGGTCTTTTAAATTTCTTATTCGTGATGAAGATATTAACCTTGGGCATTGTCATTCAATTAGTCTATTATGGATGTTGCATAAGATTTTTTCATAATTCTATCCATCATCTATAATTAGATTTTCCCAAACAGTTCCATCCTGCTCGTAATATATATATATATATATATATATGTGTATATATATATATATATATATGTGTGTATATATATATATATATATATTTCTCTCTCTCTCTCTTTCTCTCTCTCTCTCTCTCTCTCTCTCTCTTTATATATATATATATATATATATATATATATATATATATATATATATACATATATATATATATATATATATGTATACAACGCTAAGGTTGAGGAAAGGTGCCCACTCCTGAATCCGTGTGTCGATGTACTTTGGAAGTTTGGCAAGAAGTACAGGCGCAGACCCAATCCTTAGCATCCTTAGAAATGCTGTGCCAAATGAACTTTGCCTTTAGCAGCTGTGCAGTTGAACGGCACGAGGGATGTGAAAGGCCATGAATGAATTCGAACACCTGTCGGCGCATGGGAGCAGGAATCCAAGGTCGAGGTCTGCCAGTACTGACGTCACAGAGGAGGGTGATGTTAGAGTCGTCGAGGGGAAAATCTTCCCATCGGAGGGACGTGCTTGACACTCTGGATACTGTAGTTGGGCTTCAGCCAGGGCGTTGTAATCCAATCCCAGTTGAACAGCAGCCAACGTGTTTCTTGACAAGGCATCGGCAACGGGATTCATTTTCCCAGGGACGTATTGAAGGGTGCAATTGTATTCAGCCACAACGGAGAGATGTCGGCGTTGCTGGGCGGACCAGGCATCAAACTGTCGAGTAAATGCGTGCACCAGAGGCATGTGGTCTGTGCAAATGACGAAGGGCGTAACTTCTAAGAAATGGCTAAAGTGACGGACAGCCAAGTGCACCACCAGCAATTCTCGATCAAAGATAGAATAACCCGATTCAGCCTTGGACAGTTTTCTGCTGAAGAAGGCCAATGGGCGGGGCGAGCCGTTGACCACATGCTCGAGTACTGCACCAATAGAGACGTCGCTGGCATTGGTGGGGAGAAGGAGAGGGGCATGTGTGATAGGAAAAGTGAGAGCCACAGCAGTTGATAGGGCCTTCTTTGCATTGCAGAAGGCTGCTTCTTGAAGGGGACCCCACTTCAGGTCCTTCGGCTTACCCTTGAGGGAGGCGTAGAAGGGAGCACGAGTGGCGGCAATGGCTGGCAGAAAACGGTGATAATAGTTGATCATGCCCAAGAATTCCTGCACAGCTTTGACGGTCGAGGGCACGGGGAAGTTCTGAACGGCTGCTACCTTCTCAGGGAGGGGGTGGACACCTTCAAGAGAGATGCGGTGTCCTAAGAACGACACTTCGTTGGCGCCAAAGGTACACTTGTCGTACCGGACTACAAGGCCCTTTTGTTGAAAGCGGTCGAGCACGATGGGCAGGTGATGGAGGTGTTCCTCTTTTGAGGAGGAGAACACAAGTATGTCGTCCACATAACATACACAGAAAGGGAGGTCCCCTAAGATGCCAAATATGAGACATCGAAACGTGGCCCCAGCATTACGAAGGCCAAAACAGAAGTAAGTGATGGTGTATGTACCAAACGGAGTGGTGATGGCAGTCTTGGGGATGTCTTCTGGGTTCATAGGCACCTGATAATACCCCTTCAGGAGATCGAGCGTAGAGAAAACCTTTGTTATGTGCAGGTAGGAGGTCACATCGGCAATGGTTGGGAGGGGGTAGTGATCCAGTTCTGTTTGCATGTTCAGGCTCCTGTAATCCCCGCATGGACGGAGGGAGCCGTCTTTCTTCAGAACGATGTGTAAGGGTGACGACCATGGGCTGGAGGCCTTTTGGCAAAGGCCCATTTCCTCCATTTCGGCGAACGTCTGTTTGGCGGCTGCCAATCGTTCCGGTGCCAGACGTCTGAATTTTGTGAAGACTGGGTGTCCCATCGTCTTGATATGGTGATAAATACCGTGCTTGGCAGGAACGGTGGGCGTTTGGCGAAGTTCTGGACGGGAAACTTCCGGGTACGATGTGAGGAGAAGGGCGTAGGCATCCGTGGGTGCGATAATATGGAGAGCGATGTTAGAGGGGGCGGGTTGAAGAGGTTTCGACAAGTACGAGTCTGCGTTGACCAATCGTCAGTGGGCGACATTGACCAGAAGGTGGAAATGAGAGAGGAAATCCGCACCGAGGATTGGCATGGTGACGTCAGCAACGAGAAACTTCCAATTGAATTTACCATTTCTGAACGATAATGTGAGGTTCTCGTAACCGTAGGTGGGTATCGCAGATCAGTTGGCAGCTACCAAGCGGACGTCGGCAGATGTAGACAGACTACGTCGTGTTTTGAAGAGTTTCCTTGGCAAAAGAGAACGACAAGCACCCGTGTCTACCAGAAATCGCACGCCCCGTTCCTGCATCCTGTAAAAAGAAAAGATTAGAAACACGGGAGGCCACCGCCACGAGCGATGGCCTACTTACACGTTTTTTGGCCACTTACAATCCTTGGCACATTTCTTCGCAGTTGCCCCGAATCTGAAGTGGTAGTAGCAAAACTGCGGCAGATGGGTAGTAGTAAGTCGCTGTAGAAGTTGTTTGTTGGGGCGCGAGCGATTGGTGGGTGGTGGGCGGCTTTGTGTCTGCTTCGGCACGTCACGGTGTGGGCGTATATGTCCTACGGCATTCATGTCAGCTTCAGTTGACGTTGAATAGGTATACTCTTCGTCAGGGGTGGAGGCGTTGATGGAGGTCTTGAAGTGGCTGTCCATAAGGGCGTCGGCTTTGGTCATCAAGTCCTTTATGGGTAAACTATCGACATTGGGCTTGGCAGCGCGTAAAGGTCCGGGTGAACGGCCGAAGAAGCTTTGCTACACAGGTGGCTGGCGACGGCGAGTACTGCTGCAGAAGGTATGTTTTGAGGGTGTCATACGCTATTGGAGTGTCTCCTTGTTCACAAAGCCAGTCGGATATTTCCGGGAAGGTGTCCTCGGGTATCGCCGCGAGAACATAATCTGCTTTGGTGGTTGAGCGAGTCACGCAGTAGATGCGAAACTGGACTTCTGCTTGCTGAAACCAAGCAAATGCCTCTCCGCTGGCCAAAGGTGAAAGTTTCAATGGGGCGGCCACAGTACCAACTGCTGTCCATCATAGTATCAACGATGGAGGGGCGAGGGAGGTGGGGGTGGAAGGCAGTGGGAACGAGTCAACTTCTGGGGTCACCAATGTGACAGTGCCGAGAGAGAGGTTATGACTCAAAGGCAGGATACAATCAACTGAGTTGTTTATTAAAGAACACTCTCCTTTATATACAAAATCTCAAAGCAACAAGAATTTTCATGTTCAAATATTGACAATGTTACAGAGGACAAAAGCAGACATGAATTTTCATGTTCGTTTTATTGCGAGGGAAGAGCGAAGATACAAGCATAATATATACAAAAGGAATTAAGTACAATTGTGTGACACACGGTTGGTACATATATATATATATATATATATGTGTGTGTGTGTGTGTGTGTGTGTTTGTGCGTGTATGTGTGTATATACACACACAAACACACACACACACACACACATATATATATATATATATATATATATTTGTGTGTGCGTGTTTGTACATATATATATATATATATATATACGAGGGGTAATCAGAATTTCGGTAAATGTGTGAATATTTATCAAATTACGAACATTAACATGTTTTGTCACTAATCTCTTTCAAAGTACTCTCCTTCGGCATATACACACTTACTCCACCATGCTGGCTACTTTTGAAAACATTCCTGGAGGTCCTTTTTCATCAATAACTTTATTTTCTTTATCATTTACCAACCGTGTGTCACACAATTGTACATAATTATTTTGTATATATTATGCTTGTATCTGCGCTCTTCCCTCGCACTAAAAAGAACCTGAATGATCATGTCTCCGTTTTGCTCAGTAACATTATCTGTCTCTCGAACAGGTCATGTCCTGTTGCCTTGAGGTTTTGTATATAAAGAAGAGTGTTCCTTAATAAATAACTCAGTCGTTTTTAATCTGCCTTTGAGTTCACAACTCCTCTCTCGGCCCGTCACATTGGTGACCCCGGAAGTCGACTCGCTCCCACTGCCTTCCACCCCCACCTCCAGCGCCCCTCCATCGTTGGTAATATGACGGAGGCGGACTCTACCCCAGCAGTTGCTACTGCGGCTGCTCCATTGAAACTTTCACAGTTCGCTAGCGGAGAAGCGTTCGCTTGGTTTCAACGCGCTGAAGTCCACTTTCGTATCAGGGGTGTGACTCGCTCTACCACCAAAGCGTATTATGTTCTCGCGGCGATACCCGAGGACACCTTCCCAGAAATATCCGACTGGCTTTGTGAACAAGGAGACACCCCAATAGCGTATGACGACCTCAAATCATACCTTCTGCAGCAGTACTCGCCGTCGCCAGCCGCCCGTATAGCAAAGCTTTTTCAGCTCTCGCAACAACCGTTGGGGGTCCAAAGGGCTTCGCTTGCCCTTAGGGAAATGACCAGTATCGCTCGCCTTCAACCTGCTGCAGACGGCTCTCCTCGTCAGGTGAACCTACTCCATGCCCTTTGGATACGCCGTTTACCTGAACCTGTGCGCGCTGCCATACCCGATGTCGATAGTTTACCCATAAAGGACTTGATGACCAAAGCCGACGCCCTTATGGACAGCCACTTCAAGACCTCCATCAACGCCTCCACCCCTGACGACAAGGATGCTTATTCAACGTCAACCGAAGCTGACATGAATGCCGTAGGACATACACGCCTACCCCGTGACGTGCCGAAGCGGCGACAAAGCCGACCACCACCCACCAATCGCTCGTGCCCCAACGAACGACTTCTACAACCACTTACTACCTCCCATCCGCCGCAGTTTTGCTACTACCACTTCGGATTCGGGGGCAACAGCGAAGAAATGTGCCAAAGATTGTCAGTGGCCAAAAAATGTGTAAGTAGGCCATCGCTTGTGGCGGTGGCCTCCCATGTTTCTAATCTTTTCTTTTTACAGGATGCAGGAACGGGCGTGCGATTTTTGGTAAACACGGGTGCTTGTCGTTCTCTTTTGCCAAGGAAACTCTTCAAGGCACAACGTAGTCTGTCTACATCTGCCAACGTCTGCTTGGTAGCTGCCAACGGATCTGCGATACCCACCTACGGTTACGAGAACCTCACATTATCGTTCGGAAACGGTAAATTCAATTGGAAGTTTCTCGTTGCTGACGTCACAATGCCAATCCTCGGTGCGGATTTCCGCTCTCATTTCCACCTTTTGGTCAATGTCGCCCACCGACGATTGGTCAACGCAGACTCGTACTTGTCGACGCCTCTTCAACCCGCCCCCTCTAACCTCGCTTTCCACATCAGCGCACCCACGGATGCCTACGCCCACCTCCTCACGTCGTACCCGGAAGTTTTCCGTCCAGAACTTCGCCAAACGCCCACCGTTCCTGCCAAGCACGGTATTTATCACCATATCAAGACTACAGGACCCCCAGTCTTCGCAAAATTCAGACGTCTAGCACCGGAACGATTGGCAGCCGCCAAACAGACGTTCGCCGAAATGGAGAAAATGAGCCTTTGCCAAAAGGCCTCCAGCCCATGGTCGCCACCCTTACACATCGTTCTGAAGAAAGACGGCTCCCTCCGTCCGTGCGGGGATTACAGGCACCTGAACATGCAAACAGAACTGGATCACTACCCCCTCCCAAACATTGCCGATGTAACCTCCTCCCTGCACAAAGCGAAGGTTTTCTCTACGCTCGACCTCCTGAAGGGGTATTATCAGGTGCCTATTAACACAGAAGACATCCCCAAGACTGCCATCACCACTCCGTTTGGCACATACACCTTCAATTACTCCTGTTTTGGCCTTCGTAATGCTGGGGCAACGTTTCAACGTCTCATGGATGGCATCTTAGGGGACCTCCCTTTCTGTGTATGTTATGTGGACGACATACTTGTGTTCTCCTCCTCAAAAGAGGAACACCTCCGTCACCTGCGCATCGTGCTCGACCGCCTGCAACAAAACGGCCTTGTAGTCCGGTACGACAATTGTACCTTTGGCGCTAACGAAGTGTCGTTCTTAGGGCACCGTATCACTCCTGAAGGAGTCCATCCCCTCCCTGAGAAGGTAGCAGCCGTTCAGAACTTCCCCACGCCCTCGACCGTCAAAGCTCTGCAGGAATTCTTGGGCATGATCAACTATTATCACCGTTTTCTGCCAGCCATTGCCTCCACTCTTGCTCCCCTCTACGCCTCCCTCAAGGGCAAGCCAAAAAACCTGAAGTGGGGTCCCCTTCAAGATGCAGCCTTCTGCAATGCAAAGAAGGCCCTATCAACTGCTGCGGCTCTCACTTTTCCCATCCCACACGCCCCTCTCCTTCTCTCCACCGATGCCAGTGACGTCGCTATTGGTGCAGTACTCGAGCATGTGGTCAAAGGCTCGCCCCGCCCATTGGCCTTCTTCAGCAGAAAACTGTCCAAGGCAGAATCAGGTTATTCTACCTTCGATCGAGAATTGCTGGCGGTGCACTTGGCTGTCCGTCACTTTCGCCATTTCTTAGAAGGTACGCCCTTCGTCATTCGTACAGACCACATGCCTCTGGTGCACGCATTCACTCGACAGTCTGACGCCTGGTCGCCCGTCAACGCCGACATCTCTCCGCCGTGGCTGAATACAACTGCACCCTCCAATACGTCCCTGGGAAAATGAATTCCGTTGCCGATGCCCTGTCAAGAAACACGTTGGCTGCCGTTCAACTGGGATTGGATTACAACGCCCTGGCTGAAGCCCAACGACAGAATCCAGAGTATCAAGCTTGTAGAACATCCTGCACGTCCCTCCGTTGGGAGGATATTCCCCTCGAAGACTCCAACACCACCCTCCTCTGTGACGTCAGTATTGGTAGACCGCGACCTTGGATTCCTGCTCCCATGCGCCGATAGGTGTTTGATTTCATCCACGGCCTTTCACATCCCTCATGCCGTTCTACTGCAAAGCTGCTGAAGGCAAAGTTCATTTGGCACGGCATTTCTAAGGATGCTAAGGATTGGGTCCGTGCGTGTACTTCTTGCCAAACTTCGAAAGTACATCGACACACGGATTCAGGAGTGGGCACCTTTCCTCAACCTCAGCGTCGTTTCGCACACATTCACGTCGACGTTGTAGGCCTCCTACCTACATCACAAGGACATCGTTACCTGTTTACCGTCATCGACCGCTCCACTCGTTGGCCTGAAGCCATTCCCATGGAAACTGCAACGTCCGCCTCATGTACATCTGCCTTACTCTCTGGATGGATTTCAAGATTCGGTATCCCTGAGCATATTACTTCTGACAGGGGAACAACTTTCACCTCTCAATGATGGACATCATTAGCGAATATCCTGGGCATTATGCTACATCAGACAATGGCCTACAACCCCGCTGCCAATGGAATGGTTGAACGTTTTCATCGCACCCTCAAAGCAGCTTTGATGTCCCGCTGCAAGGATTGCAACTGGTTTACTCAGCTTCCCTGGGTCCTCCTTGGACTAAGGACCACTCCTAAATACGCCCTCGACGTCTCGGCAGCCGAAATGGTGTATGGCGACCCGTTGGTCGTCCCTGCCGAGTTTTTTCCTTCTATAACCTCCTCCGACGATCTCCAGCGCATACGTCACGTCGTGGGAAAATTTACTCCGTGCCGCCATACTTACAAGCCCCCAGTGAAGCATCACATACCAACGGACTTGCACTCTGCAACGCACGTCTTCCTGCGCACCGACACCAGCAAGCCACCACTAGCGCCCCCTTACACGGGCCCTTTCCTTGTGATCCGACGCAGTCCGAAAGCATTCCTCCTAAACATTCGGGGCAAAGAAGACTGGGTCTCCATTGATCGTCTAAAACCTGCTTATCTTCTGCCAGATGACCCGCCTACAGTTCACCTCTCTAGATCAGGGCGCCCTATTTAACATGTACAGTATGTCATTTTTAGGGGGGGAGCCATGTACCAACCGTGTGTCACACAATTGTACATAATTATTTTGTATATATTATGCTTGTATCTTCGCTCTTCCCTCGCACTAAAAAGAACCTGAATGATCATGTCTCCGTTTTGCTCAGTAACATTATCTGTCTCTAGAACAGGTCATGTCCTGTTGCCTTGAGGTTTTGTATATAAAGAAGAGTGTTTCTTAATAAATAACTCAGTCGTTTTCAATCTGCCTTTGAGTTCACAACTCCTCTCTCGGCCCGTCACAATCATGTTCGATTTGA
>NC_090734.1:27732161-27739661 GCF_036898095.1 Palaemon carinicauda | reverse complement strand
TTTATGAACACCAGTATAATTTCACTTTTCTTTATCATAACAGAGAGGAAATGATTGAAAATGATATGAAATTAATGAAGCATTTATTTCTTCTTTTTTTTACTTAATATATAAAGTTTGGTCGTTTGTAGATAAAGATCCGCATTGATCATATTCTTGGTGATTAAGATTATTCCCTCTCCCTTTCTCTCTTAGCTATGCCAACTTTAAGATGAAATGACTACCACAAATTAATCAAATTTTACTTTTATTTACAATTTGTCATTGGAAAGTAATATGTTTTAGTCACTTCTTCCATAAGTTTAGTTAGGACTTCAAACTTTTAACCTATGTATTTCATATAGATTGAAATGTAGAGAAAATTGGATCTTTGAGAAAAAGTCCCAAAGGATTAGTATTTAAAATATGACATTTCTAGAAGTCTGGGCAATTCTTTGGAATTGGAGGTATCACGCTCTTCCTTTGATAATGATATCGACTATATTACTTCATAAGTTTTATCTCGAAACGTATATTGGGATGTTTTGAAATTTTAACTTTCTAGTCTTCATTACAGTTTCTAGATTTTATGTTTGACTTACATTCATACCCAATGTTTTAGTTCAGATTATGTTATTATCCAGGGAAAATAATTTATTTTAAAAAAATGAGTGAGATTTTCAGATATTCTTGATCTATCTCCAAATAGTATTTGAAATCAGAAAGCTAATGTATATAAGTTTACCCATGCAAACTTGATGAAGTGCACACTTTTGTGTTTTCCATCAGCGTATCAGAATACAATATAAAGTAAGAAAATATCGATTTTAAATTTCCTTACAACACAGCCCCAGTTTCTAACCAATTTTGCCCTTCGCCGATTAGTTAATTAAGTTATTTAATGCCAAGCTGGCCGAAAGCTCCCGCTTGAAAGTTCATGACTAAATTAATTGTAGGTTTTTTTTTTCTTATCAAATGAAAATATATATGATGAAAAAGGCAATTATTTGAGGCATAAATGTCAAGCTTTTTATCGTCATGATAAGAAAACTAGAAACCTAATATTCTCACGCAGTGATCCTTTATATTTTTAGTTGAACCAATTTGATAAATCTGTGTAGAACTGAGCCTCTCTCAGGGTATGCGAAACTGCCTACAAATTATAGCCCAGACATACAGTACTTGTTTAGAAACAAGTGTTGTAGGGACAATTTATTGATACTGAGCATTTTATTCGGCCTCTCTATGCATTATATTTAATAAATTGAATTTTCGAAATGGAGAGTTTCAATTTATCTTTGTGTCATTATGTTTGTTTCATTATGGTTTTTTTTCCCCGAAAAAAAATAAAAAAATAAAATATTCAACATCTCTATTTTGTTTTTCTTTTAATGTTAAAAAAGTCTGAAGATATAATTGAATAGTAAGTTTAGATGAAATGGAATTCATGGAAATTGTGTTGGTGTTAATAGGACTAAGTTATTAAAACACATGTGAATAATACAAAATTTCAGCAAGTACAATAAGAATAAAATTTTGCTAACGTTTGAGAAGTAGCAGAAAACCCAGGAGCTATAAACCTGCGGATTTCAGGAAATCTAGGTTCAGGAATGGTGTGTTAATATCATATAACCGATAAACTAAAGTGTTCGGCTTAGCTCCAGGATAACGATACCAACGATAGTCGAGTTTTTTCAATTTTGTGCTTACTGTTAAGCACATTTGCCAAAAGATAGATTTTTTCCTTTATAGTTTCAATGACAAAGCCATTTGATTTAAACAAACGAGGAACACTCAACAAGCACCATAGAGTGCCAATTTATAGGTACCCCATCATTGATATCACTAGTTATTATCGAAAGTTTATTTCATGGACCAATTATAATCCTTAATGAATGAAGCTGAAACTCTCTAAAAAATATCTCTTACGTTGTACTGCAATTTTTTGGAGATATGCTTGGCTTACATGCACTTGTTTTAAATGCATATTGTGATTGATTTGTATATGCTCTGAGCAAGAAAATTTCCCTCTTTCATTTATAATAGAGTTAACCTTATCAGATTTTAATATGGGTACTTGTATAACTAGCAATACCAGCCCACATTAATGATTGTGACCACGACTAACTTGACTTTCATGTCTAATACTGTTTTCACATCCAATAATTCCGATTGTAATTCTTATTTCAAACATTAACGTTTATTTTGTGAAATTTAACGAGAAACATCTATGGAACAATAGAGGCTAATGGTTTATCTTTCAATTCTTGAGAGTACACACACACACAAACACACACACACACACACACACACACACACACACACATATATATATATATATATATATATATATTCCAATTAATCGTCACCTCTCCTCCTACCTAGGCTTCAAGTTACATAGAAAACTTTACGCCTTCAGAGCCATGCCTTTCAGGTTAAACATAGCCCCAAGGATTTTCACGAAGCTCGCGAACGCAGCTGTCCATCAATAACGCCTGAAGGGGGTCCAAGTAGTAGCCTACTTGGACGACTGGCTGGTGTGGGCAGCAGCCATGACAGAATACATGCAAGCTTTTAGGATTCAAGATCAACATCAAAAAGTCTCGACTTTCTCCAGCTCAAAAATTTCAGTGGTTGGGAATCCACTGGAATTTGGAGTCACATCGACTTTCCATTCTTAGTAAGAAGAGGAAAGAAATAGCAGAATCTGTCAAGAGACTATTGAAATCCAAACGGATATCAAGACACGAACAGGAGAGAGTGCTGGGCTCTCTACAGTTTGCTTCGATAACAGATCCAGTGCTAAGAGCACAGCTTAAGGATGCAACAAGAGTCTGGAGAAAATAAGCATCAAACGCGTGAAGAGATCTAATAAAACCACTACCAACTCGACTGCGAACGCTTCTCAAGCCGTGGTTCCAATGCCAAGTAATTGATGGAATCAATACTTCTTCAACCTCCTCCGGCGTCAGTAACTATCCACACAGACGCTTCAAAGAAAGGCTGGGGAGGTCACTCTCATCAGATGAAAGTCCTAGGAGCTTGGTCCAATCTTCTCAAGTCATTTCACATCAACTTTCTAGAAGCCAGGGAAGTACTTCTGACACTAAAGAAAGTTTCTCCTTGCCACTCCACCCACATAAGACTGGTTCTAGAGAGCGAGGTAGTAGTGAGATGCCTGAATCGACAAGGGTCGAGGTCACCTCAAATCAACCAAGTGATGTTGACCATATTCCGTTTGATGGAAAGGAAGAAATGGCAACTGTCATCAGTTCACATTCAAGGGTTCCGCAATGTGACAGCAGACGCTCTATCCAGGTTTACACCTATAGAGTCAGAGTGGTCCCTTGACACAGGATCGTTCTACTTCATCTCGAGTCAAGTCCCAGAGCTGCAGATAGACCTGTTTGCGACAAAAGACAACAAGAAAATAGATCGTTACGTGTCCCCATACGAGGATACACTAGCGGAGGCAGTGGACGCTATGTACCTGGACTGGAACAGATGGTCCAGTATTTATCTGTTCCCTCCGCACAACCTCCTTTTGAAAGTCCACGATAATCTAAGATCCTTTAAAGGGAAAGCAGCAATAGTGGCCCACAAGTGGCCAAATAGCATGTGGTTCCCTCTGGCATTGGAACTACGACTAAAATTCGTACCGCTACCGGATCCATCCCTGTCTCAGCAAGTACAGAAGTCGACTGTCTTCGCTTCATCACAGAAAACACAGAACCTACATCTCATAATTTTCTCTCCTTAGCGATGAGAAAAAAAATTGGTGTCAAAAGTCAGTTCAGACTTTTGGAGGAAACCAGAAGACATTATGAGGCTTCAGGGAAGAAACAGATATCCCTTGTCAAGGCGAAGAAACCAAAAGAAATCTAGACAGATTCCTATTGATCATTCTTCATTCACCTTCATGGGCAAGGTTTAGCAGGCAACACAATTCTTTTGTTCAAGTCTCACTTGACAAGACAGATACCATATGCCTTACAGGTTGACCTTTCTAACGACGTTCTCAATGAACTACAAAGGCCCATGCTAGGCTTAGCCCTTCAGCACATCCAGGACCCTTTGCATGGTCAGTAGATAGGATTCTTCATTGTGTATAAAATAATGAACAATGAGGAATGCGTTTCGAGGGCTTTGAATTTTTAAGTCATATTTCTGCTTGTTCTCGCTTTTGGGGCCAGAGTTAGTGAATTAGTGGCTCTTTTTAGAGAGGAAGGCCAAGTCAAGTTTTTGGAGGGAAAACTGTATATATTTCCAGATCCAACGCTTCTTGCCAAGAACAAGCTACCCACCAACAGGTGGGGTCCCTAGAGAATCTGCCCTCTGAAGGAAGATGCATCTCTATGTCCAGTGAAGTGCCTAATGTTTATCTTCATAGAACTTCAGACTTTATGGGAGGACAGCTGTTCACAAGAGAAACCCTGGGTTCAAAGTTTTCTATATCTAAGGGCGAAACTCACCTGTGTTATTCACAGAATGGATCCAGACAGTACACCTATTAGTCATGATCCAAGGAAAGTTGCCTCTTCCATAAAATTTCTTTAATTATATGGACTTTAACATCCTTGTTTGTACTCCGGCTGGTAGTCACCCAAGGTGTTCTTTACGCACTATGCGAAGCTAGTGGAGCAATTTAAGAATTGTGTGGTAGCAGCAGGTAGAATTCTTTAACCTTCTGTTTTAAATCTGCGAGCAACAGTGTATTTAATTTGGGACGATTAATTAAGAGGGTGCGTGTGTAGTCACTGTATGTTAGTACGCACTGTGCGATAGGCCACAAAAGTGTCCTTATGAACTGTTCCATTGTCGTCGGTGAACTATAGCATAATGGGGACACTTTTGCCAATCATTTTTTACGCTAGTGTAAATTAACAGTATACAGACTATACCATTATTATTAATAATTCAATTGAAGTGGCAAATCTGTTTCCTAGTAGACGAAACAATATTTTCTGTTGACTGTTTTACTTTATGCTTTGATGCATATCATCCACATTTTATAAATCTTATAAATGTTGATCTGATATGTACGTTTATTAAATTTTAATAAACTAGTTCACAGTCTTATTCGCCCACACTCATTTTATTAGAAATGTACTGAGCATTAGGATTAAAATATGGATATTTTTATCACGGTATGTCTTTTAAGACTGTTCCCTGATTCAAGCAAAAGTCACTCTAACCCTACCTTGGAAGAGTTGACGTGGTACCCTAACGGGATAGTGGCGAAGAGGCAAAATTTGTTCCTATGCGGATACAACCATTATCCAAAAGTTTCTAAGAGTAGTTACATTGGGGAAGGTGTCACAAATTCATACTGACATTAGTGACTCTTATACAAACTTTGCTTTATATTGTATAGGGCGAGACCACTATACAAGCTTGTCATTTTGTCATCCATAAATATTATGTACTCCTAGAGACATTTTCCAGAATCTAGTATAGTAATGCTCTGGTAAACTTCCATCCTGACGATATGGCCAGAGCCCCAAAAAACGGATTTTGAGCGAAGCGAAAAATCTATTATTGGGTGAGGTTGCCATGTCATCCTGATGGACCCCGCCCTTCCTTTTATTGTAAAAAGGGCTTATTGACCCCTCCCTATAATACAGTATCTGTAGCACCTCATGTATAGCTACAAGGAATAAAGATGGCGCTGCCGTCTTTGTCAGATACTCACTGGAAACGGAATAAGAGAGATACTTTATGAACGGCTTTCTTTTCATTCTCGTTTTTAGATTCTTGTCACTGTAACCCCTCGAAGCATTAATACAGTTCGGGGTGAAGATAGCTATGTGGCATGTCAAGAATACATCCTCTGATATTATGCGATATCCCTGTTAAATTTTTTTAGGGATATTCGCTCCAGGAGTTTGTATTCTGGATACCATAAGATAAATTCTCTGGGAAGATCATTGTAGTCAAATATACCCTAAAAAGCTGCCTTTTAGGAACTTCCATCAGGACGACATGGCTACCTCACCCAAAAATAGATTTCTCGCTTTGCTCAAAATCCATTATATATATATATATATATATATATATATGTATATATATATATATATATATATATATTGGTGACTATTATACAAACTTTTCTTTATATTGTATAGGGCGAGACCACTATACAAGCTTGTCATTTTGTCATCCATAAATATAATGTACTCCTAGAGACATTTTCCAGAATCTAGTATAGTAATGCTCTGGTAAACTTCCATCCTGACGATATGGCCAGAGCCCCAAAAAACGGATTTTGAGCGAAGCGAAAAATCTATTATTGGGTGAGGTAGTCAAGTCATCCTGATGGACCCGCCCTTCCTTTTATTGTAAAAAGGGCTTATTGACCCCTTCCTATAATACAGAATCTGTAGCACCTCATGTATCGCTACAAGGAATAAAGATGGCGCTGCCGTCTTTGTCAGATACTCACTGGAAACGGAATAAGAGAGATACTTTATGAACGGCTTTCTTTTCATTCTCGTTTTTAAATTCTTGTCACTGTAACCCCTCGAAGCATTAATACTGTTCGGGGTGAAGATAGCTATGTGGCATGTCAAGAATACATCCTCTGATATTATGCGATATCCCTGTTAAATTTTTTTAGGGATATTCGCTCCAGGAGTTTGAATTCTGGATACCTTAAGATAAAATTCTCCGGGAATATCATTGTAGTCAAATATACCCTAAAAAGCTGCCTTTTAGGAACTTCCATCAGGACGACATGGCTACCTCACCCAAAAATAGATTTCTCGCTTTGCTCAAAATCCGTTATATATATGTATATATATATATATATATATGTTCATATATATAAATAAATATATCTATATATATATATATATATATACTGTATATATATATATATATATACATATATATATGTATATATATATTTATATAATATATATATGTATATATAAATATATATATATATATATATATTTATATATATATATATATATATATGTATATATATATATATATATATACATGCATACATACATATATATATATATATATATGTGTGTGTATATATATATATATATATATACATATATATATACATATATATGTGTATATATATATATATATATATAAATATATATATATATATATATATACATATATATATATATATATGAATATATATATATATATTAAGTATATATATATATATATATATATGAACATATATATATAAATATATATATATATATATATATATATGTATATATATATAAATACCTATATATATATATATATATATCTATAAACACACACACACATATATATATATATATATTCATATATATAAATAAATAAATATATATATATATATATATATGTATGTATAAATATATATATATATATATATATGTATATATATATATATATATATGTATATATATATATATATATATATGTTCATATATATATATATATATATATGTTTCTGTATATTTATATAATATATATATATTATATATATATGTATCTGTATATTTATAT
>NC_090734.1:27717553-27725053 GCF_036898095.1 Palaemon carinicauda | reverse complement strand
TGTATACATAGTTTTACTGTTCATTGTTTATTAACGGAAATGATAACACATACTACCGAAATAATGGAAACATGTGTAGTGTGTCAGGGTATTAGTTATCTGATGGTGGAAAAGTCCTATTTAGTACATATTGTACCACCCGTCTGACACACGATCGTACATAGTAACAATTTTTTTTCTTTTTATATATTGTATGTTATCCTTTATATCCTCGCTCTCCATTCGCACTGACAGCAACTTGCATGAACCTGTCTAACTATTTCTCATTGCTAAATGTTATAACAGAACTGGTTGCCGGTTGGACAATAAATAGCATGTTGTATTTTGTGACCTTCTTACCGAGACCTAGTGTGTATATATACTCAATGTATCTATAATAAAAACTCAGTTGCTTTCATCTCGCTATTGAGTCACAACCTACACTTGGCTCGTCACACTCCTCCCGCCTCACCAGCCCCCCTCTCTGTTACTATCGACGCCCATTGAAACTTTTGTTGTTCGCCAGTGGATAGTCGTTTGCTTGGTTTCTGCACACAGAAGTCCAGTTCCGCATCAAGGACAGGGCTCGCTCAATCGCCAAAACTGAATATGTTCTCGCAGCGATACCCAAAGACACCTTCCCGGATATCTCGAACTGGCTCTGTGAACAGGGAGACACTCCCATAGGGTATGGAGCCCTCAAAATATACGTTCTACAGCAGTACTCACCGTCGCCAGCCGCCCGTATAGCAAAGATTTCTCAGCACAC
The DNA here is from genome assembly GCF_036898095.1 of Palaemon carinicauda. NCBI lineage: Eukaryota > Metazoa > Arthropoda > Malacostraca > Decapoda > Palaemonidae > Palaemon > Palaemon carinicauda. Next base: position 27,724,305 of record NC_090734.1, on the reverse strand, counting down.
TCAATTACAGTTGGGGGACCAAAGGGCTTCGCTAGCCCTTAGGGAAAAGATCAGTATCGCTCGGCTGCAACCTGCCGCAGAGGGGTCTCCTTGTGAGGTTAGCCTACTTCGTGACCTTTGGGTATGCCGTTTACCCGAACCTGTACGTGCTGCCATACCCAATGTCGATACTTTACCCATAAAGGACTTGACTACCAAAGCCAATGCCCTTATAAAAAGCCACTTCTCGATCTTCAAGACCTCCATCAATGACTCCACTCCTGACAAATAGGACACCTATTCAATGTCAACCGAAGCTGGTGTGAATGCCGCAGGACACATCACGCCTACCCCGTGACGTGCCAGAGCGGCGACAAAGCCACCCATCATCCACCACTTATTCGCGCCCCAAGCAACGACTTCTACAGCCACTTACTGCTCCCCATCAGCCGCAATTTTAGCTATTTCCACTCCAGATTTGGGGCTGTAGCGAAGAAATGTCCCAAAGATTGTCAGTGCCCCAAAAATATATAAGTAGGCCATCGCTCGTGGCGGTAGCCTCCAGTGTTTCTAATCTTTTCTTTTTTCAAGATGCAGGAAAGGGCATGCAATTTTTGGTACACACGGGTGCTTGTCGTTCTCTTTTGCCAAAGGAACTCTTCAGGACACGACGTAGTCTGTCTGAGTCTGCTGACCGTCGCTTGGTAGCTGCCAATGGATCTGAGATACCCACATACGGTTACTAGAACCTAACATTATCGTTTAGGAATGGTAAATTTGATTGGATGTTTCTCGTTTCTGATGTCACATTGCCAATCCTCGGTGCGGATTTCCTCTTTTATTTCCACCTTCTAGTCAATGTTGCCCACCGACGATTGATCAACGCAGACTCATACTTGTCGACACCTCCTCAACCCGCACCCTCCATGCTCGCTCTTCACATCAGTGCACCCATGGATGCCTATGCCCACCTCCTCACGTCGTACCCGGATGTTTTCCGTCCAGAACTTTGCCAAACGCCCACGGCTCCTGCCAAATACGATATTTATCACCATATCAAGATGACAAGTCTCCTAGTCTTCGCCAAATTCATACGTCTCGCACCGGATCAATTGCCAGCAGCCAGACAGACGTTCGCAGAATTGGAAGAAATGGGCCTTTGCCAAAAGGCGTCCAGCCCATGGTTGTCACCCTTACACGTCATCCTGAAGAAAGACGGCTCCCTCCATCCGTGTGGCGATTACACACACCTGAACATGTAATCTGAACCGGATTACTATCCCCTCCCAAAGATCACCACCATGAACTCCTACCTACACAAAGCGAAGGTTTTCTCAAAGCTTGACCTCCTGAAGGGATATTATCAGGTGCCTATAATCCCCGAAGACATCCCCAAGAACACCATCACCACTCCCTTCGGTACCTACACCTTCAATTACTCCTGTTTTGGCCTTCGTAATGCTAGGGCCACTTTCCAACGTCTCATGGATGGCATCATAGGGAAACCCCCCCCCCCTTCTGTGTATGTTACGTGGACGACATATTTGTGTTCTCTTCTTCAAAGGAGGAACACTTCACTTCTGCCACCTACACATCGTGCTCGACCGCCTACAACAAAACGGCCTTTTAGTCTGGTACGACAAGCGTACCTTTGGCGTCAAAGAAGTATCATTCTTTGGGCAACGTATCACTCCTGAAAGAGTCCATCCCCTTCCTGAAAAGGTAGCAGCAGTTCGGAATTTTCCACTCCCCCAACCTTCAAAGCACTACAGGAGTTCTTGGACATGATCAACTATTATCACCGTTTTCTGCCAAACATTGCTGCCACTCTTGCTCCCCTGTATGCCTCCCCCAAGGGCAAGCCAAAAGACCTGAAATGTGGTCACCTTCAAGAAGCGGTCTTCTTTCACTCAAACAATGCCCTATCAACCGCTGCTGCTCTCACTTTTCCAATCCCACATGCTCCTCTCCCTCTATCCACGGATGTCAGCGACATCCCTATTGGTCCAGTACATGATCATGTGGTCAAGGGCTTGCCCCGCCCATTGGCTTTCCTCAGCAGAAGACTGTCGAAGGTAGAATTTGGTTATTCTATCTTCGATCGCGAATTGCTGGCAGTGCACTTGGCTGTCCGTCACTTTTGCCATTTCTTAGAAGGTACGCCCTTCGTCATTTTCACAGACCACATGCCTCTGGTGCATGCCTTCACTCGACAGTCTGACACATTGTCAGCCCGTCAACGCCGACATCTCTTCGCCGTCAATACAACTGCACCCTTCAACAAGTCCCTGGGAAAATGAATCCCATTGCGAATGCTCTGTTAACGAACATATCGGCTGCCTCGCAACTGGAATTGGATTGCAATACCTTGACTGAAGCCCAACGACAGGATCTAGAGTATCAAGCATGTAGGACATCCTGCACATCCCTATGTTGGGAGAATGTCCCCCTCGACAACACCACCCTCCTCTGTGACGTCAGTACTGGTAGACAGCGACTGTGGATTCCTACTCTCATGCGCCGACAAGTGTTTGATTTCAGTCACTGCCTTTCACATCCCACGCGCCGATCTACTGAATTTGACATGGCATTACTAAGGATGCTAAAGATTGGGTCCATGCCTGTGCTTCTTGCCAAACTTGTTTCGCTCATATTCAAATTGACGAAGTAGGCTACCTACCCACATCCCAAGGACATCGTTACCTGTTCACCATCATCAACCGCTCCATTTGTTGGCCTGAAGCCATTCTCATGGAAACTGTAACGTCCGCCTCATGTACATCAGCCTTACTGTCAGGATGGATAGCAAGATTTGATATCCCTGAGCATATTACTTCTGAAAGGGGTAAAACTTTCACCTCTCAATTGTGGACATCATTAGCGAATCTCCTGGGCATCACCCTACATCAGGAAACTGCCTACAACCTTGCTATCAATGGAATGGTTGAACGTTTTCATCGTACTCTCAAAGCAGTTTTGATGTCCCGCTGCAAGGACTCAAACTGGTTTACTTACTTTCCCTGGGTCCTCCTGGGACTAAGGGCTACTCCTAAACACGCCCTGGACGTCTCGGCAGCTGAAATGGTGTTTGGTAACCGTTGGTTGTCCCTGCCAAATTTTTTCCTTCTGCAGCCTCCTCTGATAATCTCTTGTGCATACATCCTGTCGTGGGAAAATTTACCTCATGCCGCCAGACTTACAAGCCCACAGTGAAGCCTCATATACTGACAGACTTGCACCCTTTAACGCACGTCTCCCTCCGCAATGACACTAGTAAGCCCCCACTAACGCCTCTTTACACTGGCCCTTTACTTGTGGTCTGATGCAATCCGAAAGCATTTCTACGAAACATTTGTGGCAAAGAAGACTGAGTTTCCATTGATCGTTTAAAACCTGCTTATCTCCCGTCAGATGACCTGCCTACAGTTCGCCTCTCTAGATTAGGGCACCCTATTTAACATGTAGAGTATATCACTTTTAGGGGGGAAGACATGTACCACCCGTGTGTCACATGATCGTACATAGTAACAACATTTTTTTTTTGTATAAAATATCCATTGTATCTTCGCTCTCCCCTTGCACTGACAGCAACTTGCATGAACCTGTCTGCCTATTTCTCATTGCTAACTGTTAAGAGATCCAGTTGGTTGTTGGACAAAAATTAGCATGTTTTATTTTGTGACCTTCTTGCCAGGACCTAGTTTGAATATATACACGATGTGTCTATAAGGAAGCACTCAGTTACTTTCATCTAAGTTTTAAGTCTCAACCTACTTTTGGCTTGTCACTATATCATACATTTGGCTGTATCACCAAAGTGTTAATAAGATTTCATTCTATTATCTGAATTAACACCTATTGACGCAAAGGGCCCCGATTGAGTTTTGCTTATTATCTCTACCTTATGTTTTTAATTCAATACTTCATCATTCATCATCTCCTGTTTCTCGTTCTATAGTCTTCAGCCATGTGGGCTTGGGTCTTTCACCTTTTCTCGTATCTCTTGAGGGGTCCGATGAGATTTTCCTCAGATGATCTCGACCAATTACACAATTTTTTAACGATTTGTTTAACGTAAATAAAATTGGTGATCAGATTGACGCAAAAAAAAAAAAAAAAACAGTAAATTGAATCAATTGTCGAGATTATTTGTGGAATATTTGGAGAATTCATATTTCAAGTCAGCGTAGGAAAAAAAGGAAAAAAAATGAAAGAAAAACTTGTGTCAAATTAATAGTGGGTAAACAATAGCGAACACAAAAGTACGCAATTATCTAAAAAGGGAGTTGATGTCTTTTGTGACAATCATTCACTATTCATGATTGAATAACGATTGGGAAATTATTTTAGGAGTTACTTATATTCACAATTTCATGTATCATAGAAAGCATTAAGATGAAATCATCCGCAAACAGATTCCGAAAACAGAATCTATTAAACATCCTTCTAAAATACCAGCCAAAGGAAACAATTATTAAAAAGCATTGTGTAGCCTCGCCAAAGTTGCAAAAATATTGAAGCATTAAATCGTGCTGACGTGAAATTGGAAATTTAGTGGAATTAAATCATTGAGGTATACCAAAAGAGATATCCTTTGATGGGAATGTTTATAGATGCTCTGAGTCTAATCAGTGGTTAAAAAAAAAAAAAAAATCAGGACGGTACCCCTTGGGTTGCAGATGTAGTCATTGCATTTCCTTTCCCTTGAAACTTATTAAACAATACAACAGGCCTAAACAATCATTTATAATTCTAATATCAGTTCTATTTCCAATAAACTGCAAAGGAGATTCTGTGCATCACTGCTAATAATGAATGTTTATTCCTATTATTATCATCTCCTCCTTCGCCTATTGACGCAAAGGGCCTTGGTTAAATTTCATGAGTCGTCTCTATCTTGAGCTTTTAATTTGATACTTCTCCATTCATTATCTCCTAAATCGTGATTCATGGTCCTCAGCCATGTAGGCCTGGGTCTTCCAACTCTTAAGGTGCCTTATGAAGCTCAGCTGAACGTTTGATGAACTAATATCGCTTGGGAAGTGCGAAGAGCATGACCAATGCATCTCCATCTACATCGTTTTGTCATATAATTTTGTAATAAAAAAAAAGTAAATAACCTTCCAATTGCTTAAAATGCTCTTCACGCCACCCTGTCATCATAACCACAGCTTTTACCTCAGTGCCCTAAAAAGAACAATCCACTGCCCCTAGGTTGCAGTTCCACCTACTTTAGGAACCACTTCTAAGTTGTTTGGGTTTTTCTCATTATAGCTGAAGGGAACTATCAAAAAGATTGCATAGTCAGTAATTAATATGTTCACTCAACTGCTAATTCACTATGCTCTTTACTAGACGAATTAAGCGAAATGAGAAGAAAACTTTTAAATAATCATCACTATCAACAATACTTCTACTATCTATAAATAAAAAAACACAAAGGGAAAGACCTTACTCATTTGTTACCTGTTGTACATCTACCAAATGCTTATTAATCTAAGTTACAATTAGAATAAAGGGCCCATCAAGCAGCCCTATCACCGATAGATGATACAGGGACTGAAGTTGACACATCGAACGTTTTGGAGAAAAATGTCCCCCCAATATAGACTTCTTAGCGGATGTACCATATGGGGAGGACATTGTCCGGTTCCAAAAGGTAAATTCTCACATTGATAATTCAGATACTTTCAACACTCCAATATATATATATATATATATATATATATATATATATATATATATATATATATATATATATATATATATATATATATATATATATATATATATATATATATATATATTATATATATATATATATATATACGAAACAATTGGATCTAATCTACATTTGTTTTTTTGATGATTAAAAAGTAGGCACTCGAAATAAGTCTAAAACCCAAAGATTGTGTAAGCTCAATACAAATGAACGAATCCATCTGACATTGATCAGAACAATATATGGGTTTGCAGCTCATATGCAACAAAAGGAGTTGATGAAACTGCTAGATCACTTATGTTGGATGATGCTTGTAATTAAATAGTGAGCATATTTTACATATCTTCCAAAAATACTCCACATCCTAGATATGTAGATGTGATGTCACACCCTATTTTTCCTTTGTTATTTACGACTTCATTCTCTTTTAATTCTTTAATTTTTCTCTTTCAATTCTTATTTCCTCATTAAGTGCTGCCTCTCTCTCTCTCTCTCTCTCTCTCTCTCTCTCTCTCTCTCTCTCTCTCTCTCTCTCTCTCTCTCTCTCATTATTATGAAATGTGTTATGCATCATGATATTTCATTTAAACACTGTTCATGTGTGCCAGCTACACTTCAGATCTAATTATATAGAATCCGAGAAATTCACATTCAATAAGAAAATTGTGAAGAAATTCAAAGCTAAGAGAATTGCTAAGATCACCAGTAAAAATAAATGAAAAGAGATCCGTCAAATACTTCAAGCAAAGTAAATGTACAGCAAGGTTACGTGGTTTTGGGATATTATGCAAAAGATAGTGTTAAATCCTTTAAACTGTCGGAAATGTTTACTTCTTATTTATTTTCTAAAATTAGACTTAGAGTAATCTGCTTTTTATCGTATGTAAACATAGCTTGGAATTACTGGGTCCTTGAATTCGGCTACTGACACGGGAAAGTCTCATTTTAATCTTATCATTTTTTCTCTCTCTAGTTTTTCCTAGCTGGAATACTTAAAGTCGTCTCCTATTGGTATATATGATCTCATAATTTATATAAAAGGATTATCAGA
>NC_090734.1:27707553-27712553 GCF_036898095.1 Palaemon carinicauda | reverse complement strand
TTCCTTATTTCAATTTAATGGCTGTCAGAATCCCTACTTTTGAAACAAATTTTAAAAATGCCACTAGTATGATACGACACAATGTCCCAGAATATTGACAATGATGCACCTGCCTTCCTCACCTCAAGCCTCAAACAGATGTCTATTTCTTTCGGTACTATAATTGGGAATTCGATCAACAAATATTGCAGTGTCAAGGGTACCAGACATTCATCGCAATATGGCTGATGTTACCTAGTCATCAAAAACTCATGTGTCAACCGAGTGTGCCTAACACAGAGATGACAAAGAGATGCCTCCCACTTTTGGGAATCATATTATACCTACATGGAGGTATGCCATTTGTTATTTATCGCATTTTATGTCCTTCTACACTAACCCAATCTTGTTGCCAGTAATTATAAAACAATTTTTTGATGGTAGGTAGGAGGTTATTACAGGGAATGGGATATATTTGCAGTAAATCCGCCTTCTCATTCTTAGACACACCTACGTGTGCTGGAACCCAACAAAAACAAACAGTTTATACCTCTCAGTCCAATAATATTTCAATATTTCTAAAGCTTGTTGGACACTCCTTTCATCAATCATAAAGCCACAATTTTAATAGTAAAGTAATGAAACTTGCAGAGATTTTGAACTGCTGTGTGAGGATTGTTAAGGTCAAAGCTCAATGTCGAGTCCTAGGTCAAGGTCAAGGAAAAAGTTGAGTTCCGGTCATCATCCCTAAGACCACAATTTTAGTCATAGGGCAAGGCAATTTGCAGGGATTTTACACTGTTATGTAAAGAATTGTTGAGGTCAAAGTTAAAGGTTGATGCCACGGCCAATGTCCAGCAAAAGGTCCAATACTGGCCATCAACCATACGGCCACTATTCTAATCATAATATAATGAAATTTGTGAGTTTTATAAACTGGTATATAAAGAGCTATTCAGTTCGAAGGCCAAGCTCGAGTGCTAGGTCAAAGTGAAGCCAAATGTAAAATTCCGGTCATCAAACCTATAACTCCAATTTTAAGTTCAAAGTAATGTAACTTGCAGATGTTTTTATATGGTATGGAAAGAAGTTCAAGGTCAAGTTCAAGGTCGCAGTCGAGCAAAACGTCAAATTTCGGTCATCAAACATGCTGCCAAAATTTTAATCATGATGTAATAAACCTTGCAGGGATTTTAAACAGTTATTTAAAGAATTGTTAAGGTCGTAGGTCAACGTCAAGTACAAGGTCAAAGTCAAGCAAAAGATCAACTTTGGGTCATCAACCATACAACCAGATTTCAATCCCAAAATAACGAAACATGCATGGATTTTAGACAGTTATGTGAAAAGCTGTTAAGGTTGAAAGTCTAGGCCGAGTCCCAGGTCATGGTCATTGATGCTGTTAAATTTCGGTCATCAACTATACAGCCACATTTTTAATCGTGAAGTAATAATCCTTGTAGGTATCTTAAACTGATATATTAAAGTGTTCCTGAGTTTGAAGGTCAAGAATGACACCTAGGTCAATGTCAAGCAAAAGGTTAAATATTTGTCATCAACCATAAAGCCAAAATTTTAATCTTGAAGTAATGAAAGTTGCGGGGATTTTCATCAGATATGTAAAGAGCTGTTAAGGTTGAAAGCCAAGGTTGAGTCTAAGGTCAGGGTCAACCAAAATGTGAAATTCCGGTCATCACCCATAAAACTGCAATTTTCGTCGACAAGCAAATAAACTTATAGGGATTTTAACTGGTATGGAAAGCGCTGTTAAGGTTGAAGGTCAAGGTCGAGTCCAAGGCCAAGGTCAAGCAAAAGGTCAAATTCTGGTCATCATCTATACCACCACAATTTTAATGGTAAAGTAATTAAACTTACAGGGATTTTCAACTGTTTTGTAAAGAGCTGGTAAGGGCGAAGGTCAAAGTCAAGGCCAAGGTTAATGTTGTGCAAAAGGTCAGTTTCTGGTCATGAACTATACAACCTTAATTTTAACTCTAAAATAACAGAAGAGGCTGGGATTTTTACCTGTTATGTAAAGACCTGTTAAGATCGAATGTCAAGATTGAGTCCAAGGTCAGCGTCAAGAAAAATGTTAAATACCACTCATCAACTATACGGCCAAAATTTTAATAGTTAAGTAATGAACATTGCAGGGATCTAAAATTGTTATGTAAAGAGTTGTTAAGGATACCAAGATATATGTCATGTAAAAGATCATATTTTGGTTAGCAACCATATGGCCACAATCTCAATCCTAAAGTACTGAAACTCTCAGGGATATAAACTGCTAAGTAAAGAGATTTTTAGGTCGAATGTCAATGCCAAGTACAAAGCCAGGGACAAGCTAAATATAAAGTTCCAGTCATTGACCATACGGCCACCATTTGTATCATAGTGTAATAAAAATTAAAGGGACTTTAACTGGTACGAAATTAACTGTTAGTGTCCTAGGTCATTGTAGATTTCAAGGTCAAGGTCAAGAAAAATTTCAAATTTTGATCTTCAGCCTCCCGGCCAAAATTCTTATTGTTAAGTAATGAACCTTGCTTGTATTTTAACTATTATGAATAAAGCTGTTAAGGTTGAAGGTCAAGGTCGAGTCAAGGACAAGGAAAATGTAAAATTCATGTCATTGACCATACGGCCAAAATTTCAATCGTAAAGTAATGAAAATTGCAGGGATTTTAACTGTTATGAAACGATCTGTTAAGCTCGAAGGTTAAGGTTGAGTCCGAGGTCAAGGAAAAGCAAAAGGTCAAAACTGAGTCATCAACCATTCGGCCTGTATTTTATTTCTTAAGTAATAAATATTGCAGACATTTTAACCCTCATGAAAAGAGGTTTTAAGGTTGAAGGTCATTGTCAAGTTCATGGTCAAGCTCAAGCAAAAGGTCAAATCTCGATCATCAACCTTACAGCCACAATTCTAATCCCATGCACCACAATTTTAACCATAAAATAGTGAAACTCTCATGGATTTTAAAGTGGTATGTAAACAGTATTAAGTGTGGAAATCAAGTTCGAGGCCATGGTCAATGATAAGCAAAAGGTCAAATTCTGGTCACCAACCGTACGACCAGAATTTTAATCGCAAACTAATGAAACTTCTAAGTATTCCAAACTGTTATGTGAAGAGCTCTTGAGATTGAAGGTCAAGGGCGAGTATAAGGTCAAGGTCGACAAAAAGGTCAAATTTCTGTCATCGACCATACATCCAATATTTTAACCATGAAGTATTGAAACCTTTAAGAATCCCAAACTGTTACGTAATAATATGAAAAGTCAAAGGTCAAGGTCAAAGCCAAGGTCAATATCAAGCAAAAGGTCAAACTCTGGTCATCAGCCATACGACTATAATTTTAGTGCTATAGTAATGAAAATTGCAGAAATTTTAAACTGCTATGTAAAAAGCTGTTAATGTTGACGGTCAATGTTGAATCTAGTGTCAAGGTCAAGCAAAATGTTAAATTCCAGTCATCAACCATACAGCCACCATTTCAATCGTGAGGTAATAAAAAACTTGCAGGGATATTAACTGTTAAGAAAATAGCTGTTTAAGTTGAAGGTCAGGGTCGAGTTCAAGGTCAATGCAAGCAAAATGTCCAACATTGGTCATGAACCATACGGCCAAAGTTTGATACCTCAAGTAAAGAATCTTGCAGGGATTTTGAACTGTTATTTGAAGAGCATGGAATGAGGCAATTATTCTGGGAAAGGTACCTTGGTTTTGAGAAATATGCTGTCGAGGTGAAGGTCTGCATTCAAAGAGTGCTTGTCTAGTATTTTTATTGTTAAACATCTGCAAATTGTCTAATGCTGGGTTCACACTTGGGTGATGTAGGTAGCTATGGATTTTAGATAAGTTTTGAGAATACCACCATTCATCCCCATTTTTCCCTGGTGTGTTTCGCGCCAACACTCATGGACCGAGATGAGCGTCGTCATGTGTGCAGTACGTCCTTAGATACAACGCTCCATCACAACACTGGCGGACAGAATAAGTCTTGATACATTTTTTCGCCTAGTGTGCGCTGCCGGTCGGGCACCTGTGGTATAATGGGTGCAAAGGGATAAACATCGCATTATTCGTGTTCTTTTATGCAAGAATTGCTAAGTTAATCGCCACTACACTCCATATATGCGAATATCCCCCTATGGGATTATTGACATCATGCATCACTGCGCATGAGTTCAGCGCTGGTATATAACGTGGGGGAGAGAGAGAGAGAGAGAGAGAGAGAGAGAGAGAGAGAGAGAGAGAGAGAGAGAGAGAGAGAGAGAGAGAGAGTAGATAGGCGACATAAAAAAGAATAAGAAATAGAGTTGGTCAAATACTCTTACGGAGCTGAGAGAGAGAGAGAGAGAGAGAGAGAGAGAGAGAGAGAGAGAGAGAGAGAGAGAGAGAGAGAGATCATTAAAGTAGATGGTCTGCATATGAAAAAATAATATAATTGTTTAAATATTCTCATGCAGTTATGATTTGAGAGAGAGAGAGAGAGAGAGAGAGAGAGAGAGAGAGAGAGAGAGAGAGAGAGAGAGAGAGAGAGAGAGAGAGAGAGAGAATTTTGTCATATTCGAAATATAGTACAAAGCCTGAACATCGTAGCAAATTAAATATATTATTTGGTCGGAAACAAACTTTTGTTTTCACGATGTAAGATGCTTGAACGAAGTGATGGAAAACTTTTTATATACGGGACTTCAGTTGATCATGCATATCGCGATCCATATCGCATGTATATCGCGTACACAAAGATCATTACCTCCCTGTGCTGGAGCAATTGAGATGTCACAGCTTGCCTAATGTTACGCGATCCCATGTACAATAGTGTTTTGCATGGCGATATATCCCCATGTATGACCCTCACTGCTCTCTGCCTACGGTGTGCATCACCCTGTCGCCCACTCCGCATTATGAGTCGGGTATGCCACGTGGTCCTGCATTTAAAAAAATTATGTGCTTGAATATCACCTGCCAGGGCCTGTGGTATTCGAATTTCTGGGATTTTTTCATATCTCCC
>NC_090734.1:27682553-27702553 GCF_036898095.1 Palaemon carinicauda | reverse complement strand
ACATTTTACTTGTTTAAAATACCCTCAAAATTAAATTTCTCCATTGTTTTTCTTTTTCTGCATTTTACTCATTAATTTATTCAAGAGCAGTAGAAAACGGGAACAATTGGTAGATCTTAAAATCTCAAAACATTCATTGCATTTATATGCTGGGCATATATTGCAAAAGTTTAGAGAGAGTGCTATACTAAAATACATAAAATGAGTATTATTTGCATTACTTTCTTTTAAACTCTAATTTTATCATGAATACTGTGATAGAAACAATTATATATCACTATCTTATGATACCATAAACAAAATTTACTATTATTTTCTTGATAGCCATCAATAACGCTGGAAAATTTTTCTCAAGAAGACCACCTGTTTCAAGTTGACTGGCTATGTAACCCCTCGAATCCATTAAAAGAACAGTATTGATTAGACTATCTAGTTCATACGACGATACAGAGTGTTGCCTGCACGTTATGCCGCATTAGAAAAAAAAACACTTCTGGTATAGAGCAGAGTTACCTTTCGATGAATTACCAGCTTTAAGAGAAACTGCCGTAGTTTGCTACATCGTGGGAAGAGAGGAATTACCCTTATATTCGGTGAATTTCAACTTTTCCTTTATATCCAGCAGATCTCCATGTGCTTTGGCGGATGAGAAATCCCCGTAAGAGACAATTATTATCACGTAATATGACCAATTGGTCGAACTAATATCAAAACTTAGCATATTGGAAACAGTATTTTAGGTTTTCTATTTAAAAATATTTGAGACTTGTCATTGTAAATGGCAGTATTGTACCAAAGAAAGTAAGGTAACTTACATTATGTTTTTTGTCATTTATGGTTGCGGTGATACTCACTTCAGGCCGATTAAAACGCATATAGAAAACATGATATCGCTCTAATTTGCTAAGTGATAGATAATGAATGATCATCTTTGCTCAATGTTTTTGGTGTATTATACCACAAACTGCTCGTGTTCACTAGGCTTTTAAATGGTCAGCTAAATGTTCAATAGATAAGACAACATTTGAGAAATATTCAATCACTCACCTCTGGATATATATAAAATTAAAATTAATATATAAGATTAAGTACTGAGTACCATAGCGTTCTGTCTTCATCACCATCATAATCATCCTGTCCTCCTACAACTATTGACGCACAGGGCTTCGCTTAAATTTCGCCAGTCGTCTCTACATTGAGCTTTTAAACTAATAGTTCTCAATTCATCCTTTACTACTTCACGCTTCATAGACTTAAGCCATGTAGGACTGGGTGTTCCAACTCATATAGTACTTTGTGGATTCTAATTGAATGTTTGGTGAGCTAATCTCTCTTGGGGTGTGCAGAAAGTAAGACCAAACCATCTCCATCTACTCCTTACCATAATCGCATCCCCATATGGCAGTCGGGTAATCTCTCTTATGGTTTGCTTTTTAATCCCTTCCTACCTTTTAACACCCAGTATCCTTCTGATGGTTTTGTTCTCAAATCTATAAAATCTGCTGGATATCATTTGATTTTTATACCATGACTCATGTCCATAGAGTCTGGTCTGCTTTTTCCAATATTTCATTGAACTGCAATCCTAAATATCCTTTATTAGAGATCATAGTTTCTACATATTTAAATGGCCACACCTCATTAATCCTTTCTCCTTCTAATGATATCCTATCTACCATTGCATTTTTCCTTCTCTTCATTTGTCTCTATTCTATCTATCTTAAGAAAGGTCATTTTTAATTTTTATGATAGTGACAGTACGAACATACATGGGTATATTTTCAGAACAACACTCCACACTCAACAAACTACCTGACTTATAATTTCAGGTGTTTATGTGGATGGAGTGCTTACCTCTTTTACCAGACGTCAGGCTGTGGGTCATTTCGGTTGGCAAGTTGCATATAGGCCATGGATTATTTATTTATTTATTTATTTATTTTTTCAATCTGAATGCGTTAATACTATCCTTGAAAATATATCATCTTACTCATATATATGTATATGCACACATGCAATTACATATACTACGATGATACACGCCTATATATCCACTTGCACACATGTGTGTGTGTTTTACAGATCATTGAATATGTATATGTATGAAGCATACTGATAGGTACTAGTAAACCATATAGGTATTTCCTTATATTTTGTATATCACGCTTTTTAGTCTTAGCTATTCATGTATTTGTCGGTCGGAACATTGGTGACATTCTGTCTTGGATGTACTTGTATATAAGCTTGATATCAGTGTGCAAATGTTTAATTGTATTCATGTCACCTTTTTGTCATACCCTAACAGCCCACTTGTACAACCAGTGACCGCTGGAGAAACAGCTCCCTACTGCCTTCCCCTTTACAGCTGTGCCCTACTGTTTGATGATGACACTTTCTGACCATGACTATTCTCTCCAAACTTCCTCCACATATCCATGAAACTACATTCCTTTACTAGTACAGAGGCGTTGCTTGGTTTTACCACAGTGAGATTTAGTTTCTCCTCCAGGGCAGGATTTACTCAAGTACCAAAGCAGACTCGGTCCTCGTGGCAATCCTTTAGGACATTATTTTAGAAATATCCTATTAGCTTTGCTAGCAAAGAGACACCCCAATACCATATGATGCCCTCAAAACATACCTTCTGGAGCAGTACTCACCATCAGCAGCCACCTGTATAGTCCAGCTTTTATAGCTCTCTCAAAAACCGTAGGCAAGACTAAGGTGCTACTCGCTCTCACTGCAATATCTGATATCGCTCGCTGGCAACTTACCATAAACTGCTCTCCTTGGGAGGTAAATCTACATTGTGCACTTTGGTTATGATGCCTACTCAAACGTGTATATGCTGTCATTGCTAATGTGGATATTTGCCTGTGAAGGACCTGATGCATAGAGTGGAGACCCTTATGGACAACCATTTCGCCACTTTCAAGACCTTCATCAATGCTTCCACTGATGGAGAAGAGGACACCTCTTCTACATCGACCAAAGTTAACTTGTATTAGGGGAACAAGGTAGGACACAGACACTCACACCATGACGTGCAAGAGTGGCAACAAAGCAGCCAAGCACTCATGTATTCCACCCATCCCTCATGACCCAATCAAAGGCATTTCAAGACACTTACTGACAGCCACTGTAATGTTACTAACTCTCTAAATTCGAAATAATATGTGGAAGGTTCTCAGTAGCTAAAAACTAGTAAGAAAAAAATTGCTTGTAGCGGTAGCATCCCCTAAATGATGCAGCTACGGGTGAGTTTTTAGGTAGACACTGGTACTTGCCATAATTTTCAACATAGGCCACTGTCCAGGACATAATATAGTCTTTTTCAGCCCTCGAAATCAGCTTGGTAGAAGGCCCTCATATTATCATTTGAGAAAGCCCAATATCACTAGATGTTTCTCAGTGTTCACATCAAATTGACAATCATCAGTGTTGATTTCCTCTCCTATTTCCACATCCTGGTTGATGTTGCTCACAGATAGTTAGTCAACGCACAATTTTAATTGTCAATACCTTTCAACCTGCCGACCACTTGACTTTGATCTCCACATCAGCACACCTGTGGAGGCCCGCCATAATCTCTTCACATTGTACCTTGAAATCTTCTGTTAAAGAAATACGTCAAACACCCATGGATCCTACCAAACATGGTATTTATCATCATATCCAGATTACAGGGCCCCCAGTGTTTGCTAGATCCAATCGTCTGGGAGTGCTAAGCTTGTCAGCCGCAAAATAAATGTTCAACAAAATGAAGGATATGGGTCTTTGCCAAAATGCCTCAAGCACATGGGTGTCGCCCTTACACATTGTCCTGAAGAAAGATGGCTCCCTATGACCTTGTGTGGGATTACAGGCATCTGAGCATGCAGACAGAACGGTATCAGTAAACTCTCCAAAGCAACACCCACATTACCTCCAACTTGCACAAAGCGAAGGTTTTCTCGATGCTTTACATCTCACGGTTGCTTTATCAAGTGGCCTTGAACACAGAGAACATCCTCAAGACTGCCATAACCACCTCTTTCGGTGCATAAAACTTTAAATACTCCTACTTTGGCTTTCATAATGAAGGGCTACTTTTCAATGGCCCATTGATGGCTTCTTGGGGACCTTCACTTCTTAATATGTTCCTTGATTGGCACCTCTATCACCTAAGTATTGTGCACGTCCGTCTACAACAGAATGGCTTTATAGTCGGATATAACAACTGTACATATGGTGCCAATGAAGTATCGTTCTTTGGGTACAACATCACAACTGAAGGAGTCCACCTTCTCCTTGAGTAGGTAGCTGCCGTTCAGAACTTCCCCAAGCCCTCCACCATCAAAGTGCTGCAAGAATTCTTGGGGAATGATCAACAATTACCAGCAGTTCAAGCGGTCATCACCACAGCTCTTTTCCCCCCTTTATGCCTCCCTTAGGGCTAAGCTTATAGAGCTTAATTGGGGTCCCATTCAAGAAGCAGCCTTCTGGAACGCAAAGATTGACTATCAAACACGGTTGCTGTAGTTTTTCCCATGCTACAGGCCCATATCCTTTTCCACGGCTACATTACCTTTGAACATGAATTCTTGTCACAGCATTTGGCTGTCAGTTTCTTTAGCTACATCTTAGAATGTATACCCTTCATCATTATCCTGTACCACATTTCGCTGCACGCTTTTACTTAACAGGTTGCTTTGTCCTCCCGCCAATACCAACATCTCTTTGTTATGTCTAAATGAAATTGCCCTCTTCAATTCCTCCCCTGGAAAATGAATCCCATTTTAGATGTCCTATCAAGAAAAACACTGACGGCCATTCCCCTGGGATTATAATACAATGCCTTAGCATTTAGGACATCTTGCACATTCCACCATTATGAAAACTTTACCCTCCAATACTCCAACACCACCCTCTTCTGTGACGTCAGTACTGGTACACCACGACCATGAATACCTGCCTCATATGCCAAAGGGTGTTTGATTTAATCATGGCTTTTCACATCCATTGCCTAATCTACTGCACAGCTATTGAAGATTATGTTCAATTGGCATAGCTAAAAAAGCTAAGGATTGAGTCTGCACCTGAACTTGATGCCTTGCCTCAAAAGAACATCAACACGTGGTTTTAGGAAAGAACACGTTCCCTCGCCCTCATCATAGTCTGGTCTACTTTCAAGTAGATGTAATAGGTCCCCTATCATCATTATATCAACGTTTTTACCTGTTTACAGTCATTGGCTGTTAAACTCGTTCCCTTGAAACCATACCCATGCAAACTGCAACGTCTGCCTCATGTACATCCGCCTTACTATCAGATGGTAGCGATATTTGGTATCCCTGAGCTTATTATTTCTGACAGGGGTACCTCTTTCACCTCTCAGTTGTGGATATCATTAGCGAATCTCAAAGGCATTATTATTATTATTATTATTATTTTTATTATTATTATTATTATTATTATTATTATTATTATTATTATTATTATTTATTTATTTATTTATTTTCTATCACTCTTATTATCATTATTTTTCTTTTTTACTACTCTTAGTAGTAGTAAAACAAGCGACGCTATAACCCTAGTTGAAAAGCTGGATGTTATAAACAAAACGGGTCCAACAGAAAAAAAATAGTCCAGTGAGGATATGAAACAAGGAAATAAAAAAAAATAGCAGGAGACGAGTAGAAAACAATGAAAAAGATAACAAACCGAAACAATATTAAATTTCATCCTTCATAAATGAAGTAAAAAAAATATAAATAAAAAATCACGAGGAAGAAAAATTAAATAGAATAGGGTACCCGAGTGTACTCCACAAAAAGATAACTCTACGCGAAGACAGTGGAAAGCAATGATACATAGGCTATGGCAGTACCCAAGAATATAAAACAATGATTTGATCTTATTTAGTCTATCCCCTAGAAGAAATGATTACCATTGCTAAAGAGTCTCTTCTACTCCAAAGAAAGTAGCTACTGTGTAGCTACATTGCAATAGTTAACCCCTTGACCGAAGAAGAATTGTTTAGTAATCTCTATGTTGTCTGGTGTATGAAGACAAAGAAAAATATGAAAAGACTTGACCAGATTATTTGGTGTATGTGCAGTCAAAGAAAATGAGCCGTAACCAGAGAGATGGATCCAATATATAACTGTTTGGCCAGTCAAAGGACCCAATAATTCTCTAGCAGTAGTATCTTAATGGGTGGCTGGAGCCCTGGACAACCTACTACCTCTGACCAACTAAAACCATTGCAGTCGACGGTATGGTTAAATGTTTTCATCAGACTCTAAAAGCGGCTTTGGTGTCCAAACCAATGACTCCTTCTTCAACTCCCCTAGATCCTCCTGGGAATAAGGACCACCACTGAAGACGCTCTGGAATGTCTTGGCCGCTGAAATGGTGTATTGCTACCCGTTTGTCGTCACTGACGGATAATTTCCCCCTGGACCCTCCTTCGCCAATCTCAGGCGTCTACATGATATTGAGGGAAAATTTACTTCTTGCCGCCTGACTTGCAAGACACCATCGAAGCAGCACATACTGATAGTTTTGCAGAGGGCATCGCAAGTTTTCCTTCGCATCGACACTGGGAATCCACTGGTATGGCCCACTTACACGGGCCCCTTCCTCATGATCCAATGCACACCGACCTTTTTTAATTAAAATTCATGGCAAACAAGACTGGATCTCAATTGATTGCCATAAATATACATATATCTTGTAAGATGACACGTCTAATGTGTACCTCTTAAGATAAGAGTACCCTATTTAACATGTAAGACATTTTTTAAGGTTCAAGCTTTGTACCCCACGTGTTTCACACATATTCGCACTCTATAACGGCATTTCTTTCTTCCTCTATTTTTTTTTTCTTTTTTTTTATCACTCACTCAACTCCTCACTCAAAACAGAGCCGGCTTAAGCTTGACGTGGTCTGAATTTTTGCCATGTTACTGATCGCTAGTACTTGTAAATAAGCACCATTTACGACACATGCATGAAGACCTCATTGAAAATAATCATTATATAAGCTAAGAATTCTAACCAGAAACAATGATTTATTCAGGTTTTTATGATAATCCATGGAATCAGCGTATAGAATGGGTTCAACGCATTATCTATCGATAATATATCAATGGTCCCGAAAACAATGTTTTCATAAATTACGTTCCCTATAAAAAGACAACCATCACTTAGTAAACCACTTGAATTATCCGTAAAAGTTTTAATACCTACTCTAGAGACGATATATTTTATACACTTTCACAACACTACATTCATATCAAAAGTCCTTATATATCTTAAGCATAAATTTAGAAAGCATTTTATGACTGAATCATGGAACAATATGGAACATTAATTCTGACAGCTTTCGATATTTGTGCGAGAGACTAAAGAACTGGGAAGTTCGTGCAAATAAGGACAGGGATTTTAGTAACATCTACATCTTAATATCAAGTCATCGTCAATGTTATTACGAAGGTCAATGGAAAAAGATGATAGATTTCATTGCCTTTTTATGTCACAATAAGGAGAGAGAGAGAGAGAGAGAGAGAGAGAGAGAGAGAGAGAGAGAGAGAGAGAGAGAGAGAGAGAGAGAAGAAACAATTCTGTAGACTCTAAATTTACCATAAAAATAAAGAAATAATATTTATTTCACCATATATATATATATATATATATATATATATATATATATATATATATATATATATATATATATATATATATATATATATATATATATATATATATATATATATATATATATATATATATATATATATATATATATATATATACAGTGTGTCCCAAACAATGTATACACGCTTTGGATCGTTACAAATTGTTAAATTTATGGTTATTAACGTGGAAAAAAAGATTCACAGGAGAAAAAGAATATAGAGTGATAAAAAGTATGGAAACATGGGGAAATTTGAGAATTTAAAAAAAAATCAGTTTTCCACATTAATGAAATAACCCAAAGAGTGTATACATAGGTCTGGGACACTGTATTTATTCATATATATATATATATATATATATATATATATATATATATATATATATATATATATATATATATATATATATATATATATATATATATATATATATATATATATATATATATATATATATATATATATATATATATATATATATATATATATATATATATATTCAAATAAGCCATATATATTTTTGATACATTAATGTCTGAATTCTCTTAACAACCTCGGGATCTGAGCCCCAGGCAAAATCACACAAAGACAAGAGCTTGGGTCCGGCCGGGAATCGAACCCTGGTCGGCAAGCTTGTATAGACAGTGACTAAACCACTTGGCCACGAAGAAAGATAAAAGTCAATGACAATTCTTCTGTACTTATACCTGTCGAATTCAGGTGTTTTGTACTTAGAATTGAAATCAACCAATCTTCACCATCGTAGCTAATTGATAGTTTGTTACTTGGCATTCAATTAATGATAAATGTTGCACATTTAGATGTGTTTTTCATATTCAAATAAGCCATATATATTTTTGATACATTAATGTCTGGATTCTCTTAACGACCTCGGGATCAGAGCCCCAGGCGAAATCACACAAAGACTAGAGCTTGGGTCCGGCCGGGAATCGAACCCTGGTCGGCAAGCTTGTATAGACAGTGACTAAACCACTTGGCCACGAAGAAAGATAAAAGTCAATGACAATTCTTCTGTACTTATACCTGTCGAATTCAGGTGTTTTGTACTTAGAATTGAAATCAACCCATCTTCACCATCGTAGCAAATTGGTAGTTTGTTACTTGGCATTCAATTAATGATAAATTTTGCACATTTAGACGTGTTTTTCATTTTCAAATAAGCCATATATATTTTTGATACATTAATGTCTGGATTCTCTTAACGACCTCGGGATCAGAGCCCCAGGAGAAATCACACAAAGATAAGAGCTTGGGTCCGGCCGGGAATCGAACCCTGGTCGGCAAGCTTGTATAGACAGTGACTAAACCACTTGGCCATGAAGAAAGATAAAAGTCAATGACAATTTTTCTGTACTTATACCTGTCGAATTCAGGTGTTTTGTACTTAGAATTGAAATCAACCCATCTTCACCATCGTAGCTAATTGGTAGTTTGTTACTTGGCATTCAATTAATGATAAATTTCGCACATTTAGACGTGTTTTTCATATTCAAATAAGCCATATATATTTTTGATACATTGCTGTCTGGATTCTCTTAACGACATCGGGATCAGAGCCCCAGGTGAAATCACACAAAGAAAAGAGCTTGGGTCCGGCCGGGAATTGAACCCTGGTTGGCAAGCTTGTATAGACAGTGACTAAACCACTTGGCCACGAAGAAAGATAAAAGTCAATGACAATTCTACTGTACTTATACATGTCGAATTCATGTGTTTTGTACTTAGAATTGAAATCAACCTATCTTCACCATCGTAGCTAATTGGTAGTTTGTTACTTGGCATTCAATTAATGATAAATTTCGCACATTTAGACGTGTTTTTCATATTCAAATAAGCCATATATATTTTTGATACATTAATGTCTGGATTCTCTTAACGACATCGGGATCAGAGCCCCAGACATTAATGTATCAAAAATATATATGGCTTATTAGAATATGAAAAACACATCTAAATGTGCAAAATTTATCATTAATTGAATGCCAAGTTACAAACTACCAATTAGCTACGATGGTGAAGATGGGTTGGTTTCAATTCTAATTACAAAACACCTGAATTCGACAGGTATAAGTACAGAAGAATTGTCATTGACTTTTATCTTTCTTCGTGGCCAAGTGGTTTAGTCACTGTCTATACAAGCTTGCCGACCAGGGTTCGATTCCCGGCCGGACCCAAGCTCCTGTGTTTGTGTGATTTCACCTGGGGCTCTGATCCCGAGGTCATTAAGATAATCCAGACATTATTGTATCAAAAATATATATGGCTTATTTGAACATGAAAAAAACGTCTAAATGTGCAAAATTTATCATTATCCCTTTTACCCCCAAAAAGACGTACTGGTACGTTTCACAAAACCCATCCCTTTACCCCCATTGACGTACCGGTACGTCCTTGCAAAAAAATGCTATAAATTTTTTTTTCATATATTTGATAATTTTTTGAGAAAATTCAGGCATTTTCCAAGAAAATGAGACCAATCTGACCTCTCTATGACAAAAATTAATGCTGATAGAGCAATTTAAAAAAAAAATATACTGCAAAATGTGCTAGGAAAAAAATAACCCCTTGGGGGTTAAGGGTTGGAAATTTCCAAAGACCCTGGGGGTAAAAGGGTTAATTGAATGCCAAGTAACAAACTACCAATTAGCTACGATGGTGAAGATAGGTTGATTTCAATTCTAAGTACAAAACACCTGAATTCGATAGGTATAAGTACAGAAGAATTGGCATTGACTTTTATCTTTTTTCGTGGCCAAGTGGTTTAGTCACTGTCTATACAAGCTTGGCGACCAGGGTTCAATTCCCGGCCGGACCCAAGCTCTTGTCTCTGTGTGATTTCACCTAGGGCTATGATCCCGAGTTCGTTAAGAGAATCCAGACATTAATGTATCAAAAATATATATGGCTTATTTGAATATAAAAAACACGTCTAAATGTGCAAAATTTATCATTAATTGAATGCGAAGTAACAAACTACAAATTAGGTACGATGGTGAAGATGGGTTGATTTCAATTCTGAGTACAAAATACCTGAATTCGACAGGTATAAGTACAGAAGAATTGGCATTGACTTTTATCTATCTTCGTGGCCAAGTGGTTTAGTCACTGTCTATACAAGCTTGCCGACCAGGGTTCGATTCCCGGCCGGACCCAAGCTCTTGTCTTTGTGTGATTTCGCCTGGGGCTCTGATCCCGAGGTCGTTAAGAGAATCCAGACAGCAATGTATCAAAAATATACATGGCTTATTTGAATATGAAAAACACGTCTAAATGTGCAAAATTTATCATTAATTGAATGCCAAGTAACAAACTACCAATTAGCTACGATGGTGAAGATGGGTTGATTTAAATTCTAAGTACAAAACACCTGAATTCGACAGGTATAAGTACAGAAGAATTGTCATTGACTTTTATCTTTCTTCATGGCTAAGTGGTTTAGTCACTGTCTATATAAGCTTGCCGACCAGGGTTCGATTCCCGGCCGGACCCAAGCTCTTGTCTTTTTGTGATTTCGCCTGGGGATCTGATCCCGAGGTCGTTAAGAGAATCCAGACATTAATGTATCAAAAATATATATGGCTTATTTGAATATGAAAAACACGTCTAAATGTGCAAAATTTATCATTAATTGAATGCCAAGTAACAAACTACCAATTAGCTACGATGGTGAAGATGGGTTGATTTCAATTCTAAGAACAAAACACCTGAATTCGACAGGTATAAGTACAGAAGAATTGTCATTGACTTTTATCTTTCTTCGTGGCCAAGTGGTTTAGTCACTGTCTATATAAGCTTGCTGACCAGGGTTCGATTCCCGGCCGGACCCAAGCTCTTGTCTTTGTGTGATTTCGCCTGGGGCTCTGATCCCGAGGTTGTTAAGTGAATCCAGACATTAATGTATCAAAAATATATATGGCTTATTTGAATATGAAAAACACGTCTAAATGTGCAAAATTTATCATAATTGAATGCCAAGTAACAAACTACCAATTAGCTACGATGGTGAAGATGGGTTGATTTCAATTCTAAGTACAAAACACCTGAATTCGACAGGTATAAGTACAAAAGAATTGTCATTGACTTTTATCTTTCTTCGTGGCCAAGTGGTTTAGTCACTGTCTATACAAGCTTGCCGACCAGGGTTCGATTCCCGGCCTGACCCAAGCTCTTGTATTTGCGTGATTTCGCCTGGGGCTCTGATCTCGAGGTCGTTATGAGAATCCAGACAGCAATGTATCAAAAATATATATAGGCCGTGGGCCATGCTGACAAAAGATGTCTAAATAATGAGTTTGATTGACCCTCCTCGCAACTACCTGAAAACACTTGTACTAGTGTAATTTTGGGGTGCTCTTTCCAAAAATGCAATGTTCTCCTCTGTAAAGTTGCACATTAACCCACTACAGGCGAAATACATTAACCTATGAAATACACATTTTCTCCACTAGGAGGAATGATTTTTTCACAATTTCTGTCCATGGTTTACCAAAAATGATATCTTAAAAGAAAGACTATGATATTAAGATAAGTATACAATTATATAGACATTTTATTTTTTTACAAATTACATAATATAGTTTTAAAAAATGAGTCTTCTTCTCTATCAGGGACTATGCCTAATGCTGATACAGTTTCCGTTTGTGCTAGATAAAGTGTTTTTTTTTTTTTTTCATTTAAAGTAACTTTTTGTAAAAGACATTTTTCTTAAAATCAAAATTGTTAGTAATGTCAGTTTCAGTCCATGCTCATGCTCAACCTCATGCTAAAAATCGTGCCTGGTTATAATCATTTTCAACTTACTCATAGCTCGCCTTCCTCGTTAATGTCATCATCAGAATCGGTGTCTTGTATCAGGCTATCTTCATCTATATATATATATATATATATATATATATATATATATATATATATATATATATATATATATATATATATATATATATATATATATATATATATATATATATATATATATATATATATATATATATATATATATATAAAAATACATATATCAACATATACATATATATACATATATATACATATATATATACATATACATATATATATGTATACATATACATATGCATATACATACATACATATACATATACATGCATATATATATATATATATATATATATATATATATATATATATATATATATATATATATATATATATATATATATATATATATATATATATATATATATATATATATATATATATATATATATATATATTATTATTACTATCCAAGCTACAACCCTAATTGGAAAAGCAAAATGCTATAAGCCCAGGGGCTCCAATAGGGAAAAATAGCCTAGTGAGGAAAGGAAATAAGGAAATAAATAACTGAAGAGAACAAATTAACAGTAAATCATTCTAAAAAAAGTAACAACGTCATAACAGATATGTCATATATAAACTATTAACAACTTCAAAAACAAATATGTCATATATAAACTATAAAAAGACTCATGTCCGCCTGGTCAACAAAAAAGCATTTGCTCCAACTTTGAACTTTTGAAGTTCTACTGATTCAACAACCCGATTAGGAAGATCATTCCACAACTTGGTAACAGCTGGAATAAAACTTCTAGAGTACTGCGTGGTATTGAGTCTTATGATGGAAAAGAACTGGCTATTAGAATTAACTGCCAGCCTAGTATTACGAACAGGATAGAATTGTCCAGGGAGATCTGAATGTAAAGGATGGTCAGAGTTATGAAAAATCTTATGCAACATGCATAATGAACTAATTGAACGACGGTGCCAGAGATTAATATCTAGATCAGGAATAAGAAATTTAATAGACCGTAAGTTTCTGTCCAACAAATTAAGATGAGAATCAGCAGCTGAAGACCAGACAGGAGAACAATACTCAAAACAAGGTAGAATAAAAGAATTAAAACACTTCTTAAGAATAGATTGATCACCGAATATCTTAAAAGACTTTCTCAATAAGCCAATTTTTTGTGCAATTGAAGAAGACACAGACCTTATATGTTTCTCAAAAGTAAATTTGCTGTCGAGAATCACACCTAAAATTTTGAAAGAGTCATACAAATTTAAAGAAACATTATCAATACTGAGATCCGGATGTTGAGGAGCCACCGTCCTTGACCTACTTACAATCATACTTTGAGTTTTGTTAGGATTCAACTTCATACCCCATAACTTGCACCATACACTAATTTTAGCTAGATCTCTATTAAGGGATTCACCAACCCCAGATCTACATTCAGGGGATGGAATTGATGCAAAGAGAGTAGCATCATCTGCATATGCAACAAGCTTATTTTCTAGGCTATATATATATATATATATATATATATATATATATATATATATATATATATATATATATATATATATATATATATATATATATATATATATATATATATATATATATATATATATATTGTGATATTATGTATACCATGTCTCCGTTCTCTGTAATTATGTCACTTTTATATATTTATTCTTTTAGTGGTACTCCTTCTTACCACTAGGTTTGTAACACTTAGTTTTCCTGTTTTGACCCTTTTGTATCCTTGCCTGTCTTATATTTTTATTACCTTTCGTTATCCTTGTCGCTCATTTAGTTTACTATGGCTTGTAACATTTTGAGGAGGGCAGAGTCGCTCTCAGGCTACCTTGACGACAACATATTTTGTATACACGGTTAGGACAATCTTCTTCCTATTGTTAATGTAAGTCAGTGTGTTTTCTTTTATTTTGTGTTTCGTTGGTATATTTAATTCAGGTGTTTGTTTAATTGTTTGTCTGTGTGTTCGATCTTTGCTTCATATATCTGTGGGTTTAACTTGTGAATTGTTTTCTATAAACGTAAATGTCAATGTAACTGCTGGTTGTTTCTATTATTAAACTTATATTTTGTTATCTGAGTTTTGCCCGTTCCTTCATTGATTGATACTTCTTAAATGTTCTTATTATAAGCTGTAACAGGCTAGGCTAAGGCTTAGTTTATAATAATTGGGGGCCTGTCTGGGATTTGAACCCGGGACCTCCTGCATCCATTACTGCTTTTCCAGGCTGGTCCTGTAATAGTGTTGACGAATTGGTCGTGTACCCGGTTGTAATTCAATGTCGTGTTCAGCATCACTGCAACGTTGAGGCACATCCCCACATATACTCCTGTATTTGCGGAATAATTCTGCTAGCTGGCTCCCCTGCTTTTGGGGTAAATGCTGTAAATATAATAGAATATTCTGCAAAATTTCCTGGTTAGCAGAGTCTGTCCAAGAAACAAAATCATTAGAGTGATATAAATCTACATCATGTGGCAATGGGGTTCTACTTTGGTGTGCTGATGCATTATATTTCTTAAAATCTAATACATTAGAGTCTGATAGACAATGCAAAGCAACTGGAGGATTACCATGATATTTCTTGATTAGATTTACATGAACTAATTGGGTTGACTTTCTTCTCTCTGGAGTACTGATTATATAATTGTTATTATTGACACATTTCTGAATTATATAAGGACCAGAAAATTTATTTTGGAGAGGAGAACTAGGAGTAGGGAAATATACAAGTACAGAATCCCCTTCTTTAAACTTACGAACTTTAGCTTTTAGATCAAAATTTTCCTTCATCACATCTTGACTACTTTTTAAGTTATTAAAAGCAAAATTATGGACTTTCTTAAAATTACATTTCAATTTATCGACATACTGCCCTACAGTTACGTTATCCAAGGTATCATTGTTCAACATTTTATCTTTAAGTACTTGTAGTGGCCCCCTAACTTTATGTCCAAATAACATCTCAAATGGTGACATACCTAAGGAATCATTAGGGACTTCTCTGATTACAAATAATATCAAGTCTAAACTCTCATCCCAGTCTGTTCCAGTCTCCATACAAAATTTTCGAAGTAACGATTTTAAGGTCTGATGGTGTCTTTCAAGAGCACCTTGTGATTGTGGGTGATATGGTGATGCAAGAATATGTTTTACATTAAATTCCCTTAGTGTTTCATTGAAAAGGTCACTTGTGAAATCAGTACCCCGATCACTCTGTATTTCTTTTGGGAATCCATAAGTGGTGAAAACTTTAAGGAGGTGTTTCACAATATTTCTAGCACAAATGTTACCAAGGGGAATTGCAATAGGGTATCTAGTGGTAGGACAAAGTATAGTCAAAATATATTGATTACCTTTTTTTGTTCTTGGCAATGGGCCTACACAATCAATTATGACTTTGCTGAAAGGCTCGTGTGGTATTACAATTGGCACGAGGGGTGCTTTTGGAATTACCTCATTAGATTTTCCAACTACTTGACACACATGACACTCTTTAACAAATTCAAATACATCATGTTTCATACCTGGCCAAAAGAAATCAGCTATACGTTTGTAAGTCTTTGAAACTCCTAAATGGGAATCTGCTTGATGAGCAACACTCAAAATATTCTTACATAAAGGTAATGGTACTTCAAGTTGTTCTTTATTAGCCCAGGTATCAATAGATGACAGCTTTCTAGGTCGGTACAGCCTAAACAGGACTCCTTTATCAAAGTAATAGCCAGGTACCTTACCTTCCTTAGTGGAAGCTTGTTTAAGTGCATTAGTTAAAGTCGCATCTGCTCGTTGTAAGTTTATCAATTCAGAATTAGTACAGGGAATGTTTGTCTTTACTATATCTGGGACACCTTCATTCACAGCTTGTTTGGCTTTTGCCCTAGTTACAACACCAACAAAATTCTTAATCGGGTCACATCGATCAGTGTCTACATCAGTTTCTACTTCCTCAATGTCATGTTCACCTAAGTCACTAATGAAATTACTTTCTTCAATGAAATGTTCAAAGATATCCAAATCATTAGAGTTATTATCCAGTGGCTGATTATACAAAATAAGGTTAGGCAAAGTTAGTTGACCAGCTAAATCATTCCCAAGTAATACTTGAACATCATGTACAGGGAATGGCGTGTTGATAACAGCAATCTTTACTTTACCAGATACAAATTCACAGTTTAAATTAAGCTCTGCTAAAGACAAACAGTTAGTGTTACTTAAATCCCTAACTAGTACCTTTTCATCAAGCAAAGAAATTGTCGGCACTGCGCTATGTAAAATCATGCTTTGGGTTGACCCAGTATCACGCAAGATTCTTACTTTAACAGGAGTACCATTGGGTATTGTTACTGTACCCTCTGAAATATAATTAGCAAACAAGGCATCACTTTCAGGCGTACTACAATGCATAGTTCCTTTGCCTTTTCCGCTAAATTTACTGTCTTTATATTTACCAGCATCGGGGTCGGACAGCTTAGAGCCAAAAAACTTAGATTTCTTACAGGTTGGGTTTTTACATTCATTTATGTCATGACCTTGTTGTTTACAATATGAACAATAATTAACACCCTCTTTCTCACCACTGAACCCTGTTGCTTTGCCTTGCTTTACAAACATCTCAGTACCTTTGTGTGTTTTGTGTATCAAGAAAAAATGGTCAGCTAACATAGCAGACTTCTTTAAATCCTCTTCCTCACGGTCAGCAATATGCATTCTAATATTTTGTGGTAGTTTTCTCATGAATTCTTCAGTCACAATCAGGTTAACGAGTTCCTCAAAATTATTAACATTGGCAGCCTTAAGCCATTTATTAAATAATCTTAGTTTTTCATTTGCAAATTCATACCAAGTTTGAGCATTTGATTTAATGTATTGTCTAAATCTTTGTCTAAGACCCTCGGCAGTTACCATGTATGCATCTAAAATAGCTTGCTTAACGACTGTATAATTTCTTTCCCCTACTAAATTACTAACAACTATAGCAGCTTTACCCTGGACTTTGGATTTAATTAACCAAATCCATTGATCTACTGGCCATTTCATATATGAGACAATATCTTCGAAATTACGAAAAAATGAATCTACATCTGTTTCTGTAAATTCAGGGACTAGCTTTAAACTCTTAGTCAAGTCAAACTTTGGTGGTTGATTAGATTCTAGGTTCATTAGTCTTATACGTTGTTCTACACTAATCCTACTTCTTTCAATTTCCATATTCTGAGTTAGACTAGCTTCATGATCTAATCTAGCTTTCTCCATTCCTAACTCATACTTTTTCCTTTCTTTATCTATGGCCAACTTGTGTCTTTCTCTCTCAATATCTACCTCTAACTTTACTTGTTCTAACTGTATGGCTAACCTCATATGCTCAACGTCTGAGCTGTCTTTCTTCGTACTCATGTATTTCCTAGCCTCGTGTTCTTCTACACTTTCCTCCTCTACAAGATAATCTAAAATGGCATTTTTTATGTCATCTTTCCTGTCTCTTGAACTAACAGTTACTTCAAACTTGGCTGCCAAAGCCAACAATTCACTCTTTTTAGCACACACTATAGTGTTAAGTTTCCCCTTAGGATCACTGAAAAATAAGTCTACTGAAAACATTGACTAAAAATCCACAAGAGAACGCAGCAAAGTCAACGAGAAGTGTTCTCAATAGCATAAACAATTACAGAATACGTAATATATATCACGTGATGTAATACTGAACTATTCATCCATTACGCAAGTCTGGTAAGAATAAATAATTATAATTACTAGTACAAAACTGTACGAAGGAAGCAAAATGAAAAGTTAATACTTGGAAGCTTCGACAAAGTAGTAAATATAATTAACGGTACAAAACTGTACGAATGAAGCGATATGAAAAGCAATAATACTTAAATGCTTCGAATAGCGTAGATACGGAAATGTCAGGCCAGTCAAACTCCAAACCTACTCTATTATACGGCGCTAAGGTAATATGATGCCATGATGTCATAAAGACGAAGTTTCTAATAATATTTCTCCCAAAACTATTTGAAACAAGGCGAACCAATGTAAATGAACTCGGTTACTTTCTACATTAACTTAGATACGACCGCAGCTATAATAGCGATGTCCAAAAACATGAATTGGAATGACTTAAATGTCGAGAGAAATCGCTATGAGATAATAGGAGAAAAGAACCCACGCAACATATTGTAATAGATCTATTCGATAATCACAATGTATAAAAATTTGAATTATCGTACGTTGGAACACTCACGGCGACTTTAACTGTCAGTACTTTGGTAGTTTAATCAGGCGTGTTTACTTGTTTCAGATCCCGGACAGAGCCCCCAATTATTATAAACTAAGCCTTAGCCTAGCCTGTTACAGTTTATAATAAGAACATTTAAGAAGTGTCAATCAATGAAGGAACGGGCAAAACTCAGATAACAAAATATAAGTTTAATAATAGAAACAACCAGCAGTTACATTGACATTTACGTTTATAGAAAACAATTCACAAGTTAAACCCACAGATATATGAAGCAAAGATCGAACACACAGACAAACAATTAAACAAATACCTGAATTAAATATACCAACGAAACACAAAATAAAAGAAAACACACTGACTTACATTAACAATAGGAAGAAGATTGTCCTAACCGTGTATACAAAATATGTTGTCGTCAAGGTAGCCTGAGAGCGACTCTGCCCTCCTCAAAATGTTACAAGCCAAAGTAAACTAAATGAGCGACAAGGATGACGAAAGGTAATAAAAATATAAGACAGGCAAGGATACAAAAGGGTCAAAACAGGAAAACTAAGTGTTACAAACCTAGTGGTAAGAAGGAGTACCACTAAAAGAATAAATATATAAAAGTGACATAATTACAGAGAACGGAGACATGGTATACATAATATCACACGGATGAAGGAGGAAGTGTCGTATTTACTGAAGAATGGACTGGCAACTAGAAGCACATCAGCTTGGGCTTCACCATGTCTTTTAGTTCCAAAACCAAACGGTAAAGTAAGGTTATGCACTGACTTTCGCCAAATAAATAATGTTACTATCAAAGATAGCTATCCATTACCAAGGATTGATGACATTTTAGATGCCATTGGTGCTGCCAAATATTTATCACAGATCGATCTATTGCGTGGATATTATCAGATTCCACTTACAGATAGAGCAAAGCTAATATATGCCTTCATAACCCCCTTTGGATTATTCCAATATGAGAGGCTTCCATTTGGTTTAACCAATGCACCCGCCACCTTCCAGCGCTTGGTGAATAGTGTAATTCAAGATCTTGATGGTACATATGTGTACATCGACGATATTGTTGTAACGTCTGACACCTTGGATGGGCACATACATCGACTAAAAGCATTGTTTGGTCGTCTTCAGGAGTTTGGACTTACTATTCACCTAGCAAAATCTTCCTTTGGTAAAGGTAAGGTTAAAAATTCAGGTCACATCATA
>NC_090734.1:27677553-27680053 GCF_036898095.1 Palaemon carinicauda | reverse complement strand
AATATTTGCCGTACGTTTGAAATTTTAAAGTTTTACTGATTCAACTACCCTATTAGGAAGATCTTCCCACAATTTGGCCTCTGGTGGAATGAGATTTCTAGAATACTGTGTAGTATTAACGGTTATGATAGAGAAGGACTAACTATTTGAATTAACTACATAACTATTATTACGAAGAGGATAGAAATGTCCAAGAATATATGAATTTAAAGGATGGTCAGAATTATGAAAATTCTCGTGCAACATTCATGATGAACTAATTGAATGACGGTGCTAAATATTAATAAATATATCAAGTATAAGTATTTCAATAGACCATAAGTTCCTGTCCAACAAATTGAGATGAAAATCAGCAGCAGAAGTCCGGAGAGAACAATACTTGAAACAAGATTAAAGGAAATAATTTAAACTCTTCTTCAGGATATTTTGATTACTGAAAATCTTAAAAGACTTTCTCAATAAAGCAATTTTTTTGTGCAATTGAAGATGATAAAGACCAAATTTATTTCTCATAAGTAAATTTTCTGTCGAGAATCACCACTAAAATTCCAAAAGAGTCATACAGAGTTAAAGAAAGGTTGAGGAGCCACTGCCCTCTACCTGATTACAATCATGCTTTGAATTCTTTAGGATTCAGCTTCACGCCCCATAGTTTACACCATGCACTAATTTTTGCTAGATATTCATTGAGGGATTCATCAACCACAGAATTGCATTTAGGAGATGGAATTGATGCAAAAAAGAAATGCATCATATGCATATGCAACAAGTTGTTTTCTAGACCAAGCACCCTAGCCTGTGGAACACCAGATATCACATTCCTATACTCATTATGATGCCCATCAACATAAAAATCTTTAAAATCCTTTACTCAAAAATTCAATAATAATGTTAAATAACGAACAACCCTCTCCCAACTGTTTGAGTTTTGAAACAAAGACCTCATGATTAAAACGATCAGAGGCAGCAGTAAAATTTAGGCAAGTCATACGAACTTCATAACCATAATCAAGGGATTTCTGGAGAACATTGGAGATTGTAAAAAGGGCATTAAATGCTCCAAGGCCTTTACGAAAACCAAATTGTAAACTAAGGAATAGATGATTACTTTCAGCAAACCAATTAAGACGTTTTGCCAGAACATATTGAAAAACTTTAGATAATATGGGAGTTATGGAAAATAGGTGGTAATCAGTCGGATGTATATGCAGTATATATATATATATATATATATATATATATATATATATATATATATATATATATATATATATATATATATATATATATATATATGTATATATATATATATATATATATATATATATATATGTATATATATACATATATACATACATACATATATATATATATATATATATATATATATATATATGTATATATATACATATATACATACATACATATATATATATATATATATATATATATATATATATATATATATATATATATATATATATATATATATATATATATATATATATATATATATATATATATATATATATATATATATATATATATATATATATATATATATATACACGCACACACACAGACATATATATATATATATATATATATATATATATATATATATATATATATATATATATATATATATATATATATATATATATATATATATATATATATATGTATATATATACATATATACATACATACATATATATATATATATATATATATATATATATATATATATATATATATATATATATGTGTGTGTGTGTGTGTGTGTGTGTGTGTGTGTGTGTGTGTGTGTTTGTGTGTGTGTGTATGTGTATGTATGCAATTGTGTTTGTCTCTGATAATATTTGTTAATTGAAGAGATTGCATCTTTCATGTCTGTGTCACTGCGATACCAGTGTGCTTGAACAAACAAGGAAATTTTTATTTGGAAATTTGTAGGTATAGGGCATTGTTATATTTAATAGTATTGTAAACTTCATTATTCTTTAGATCTCAGGTTTTTTTTCTTTTGTATTTGTGTAAAAGAAAGTTTTTTCTTTTTATGTCTGAATTATTTATTAATTACGATATCCATTAGAAACGATATTTTGACTACAAATTAGGAAACTCAAAAAATTCATATACGTATGCCGAAAATATAAATGTTCATAAACCCAAGCTGGCATAAGACATGCATATAGAAGACAGAAATAACTAATGAGTTATTGGTGTTTACTTAGATTGCAGATAGATATTATAGTCTCAAACTCCACAAAAAAAAAAAAAAATATATAAATGAAAGAGAGAGTAGGGGAGAAGTGTGTATGTGTATGTATCTGTGTATATGCTTGTGTGTGAGTGTGTGCAATACATACATATATAAGAAACAAATGCAGATACATATTTGTGTTTATAATTATGTTTCCATAGCCGTTTCTCTACTTTTGTCTTAGTTATAATTAGATAGTCTTAATTTACTTATTCTAATCTCTCTCTCTCTCTC
>NC_090734.1:27665053-27672553 GCF_036898095.1 Palaemon carinicauda | reverse complement strand
ACAAGCCCTTCAATCTAAGAAAAAAGTTATATAAATGTTTATTTTCCAGCCTCGCATATACGTCTTCAAGTGTTTGTTAGTACAAATTCCGTATTACAGGACCAAAATGGTTTTTATCGTTTTTGGCAAGAAAAGAAAGAAAGATTAACAAAATATCATTGGATAGATAATTGGGACTGTTGAAGGCATTTCAGGATTCTTTTACGGAATATTATTTAAATAAACTGAATTATACAAGCCAATTATTCCCCAAACATTATAAGTAACTCGCTATATCCCGAATGACTAAAAGCTCAGAGCACTCCAGTTTTAAAAACTTAATTCAATTAGTTTACTGTTGGTGCCCTTATCTCCAGGCGTAAAAATATAACTCTACAGAAATTATTCTTTGCAGCGTACATCCTTTCTTCCCTCTTTCCATTTTAGCTCTTTTTCCTGTTTATTTCTAAGACTCTTACAAAGTTTCACTTGAATTAAAAGTCTCCTTTGTGTTTCTTATTTCATTTTTATGAGTATTCTATTTATCCATTTATTCAGATATATTAAAAAATAAAGAAGAGGGAATCAAATGAAGGATAATTTTCATGTAATTACATTCATCGTTAATATTTTCCCAGCATTTGCATGTTTTCTAAATACGAGGGAATTCTAGGTAAATAGTTGAGGAATGTTATTACATATAACATAATTAATGTGAATTTGTTTGCTTCGGGAAAGGAATAGAGTTAACATTCTTTCGTGATGAATCATTATATTTTCTTTTCGAAAGTCTGTGTATACCCAGTTAATTATCAAAATTTCATTGGGTCTATTAGACTAAAAGAAAAAAATTAACTTCTCAAGAGTTTGGAATCTAAGTATCTTGAATGGTATTTTGGAATTGATGTTAGTTTTTACTCTAAGGTTCCAAATGTGATTGTGTAACTTTTCATTTTTTTTTTCAAATTCAAATAGAAAGAAAAAATCAAAATGCATACGAATAAGCATACTTCTAATTTTTAAATGCTTTTTAGTTTAACTAGAAATTTTAGATGATTGCCCTGTCGAAGAATATCATCAAAAACAGTATAAAAGAATTGCTGATATGAGTTGAATAATGTTTTATGTAGTTTATTTCACTTGGCAAGACCATTTTTCTCTTAGCGATGACGTTCCGTTGTGAAATTTTCTTTCTATTTAGTATGACATTTTACTTTTTTTATTTTTTTTTTCATATAACTTATTTTATAGCTGCACTAATAGTACATAAATTATATTTTTATTTTGTTTATTCTCTGGTTGATATGAATAACATTATAGCATTTTAGAATCCTCTTCATACTTTTATGAAATAAAGGTGAATAGAATACAATTATGCATCACCCTCCACTCTTACTCTCGTAATTATCTTAAAAATTACATTCCGTGTTTCAAAGTTATATATATATATATATATATATATATATATATATATATATATATATATATATATATATATATATATATATATATATATATATATATATATATATATATATATATATATATATATATATATATATGTATGTATAATCTATTTTTGGGTGAGGTAGCCATGTCGTCTTGATGGAAGTTCCTAAAGGGTAGCTTCCTAGGGTATATTTAACTACAGTGATATTCCCAGAGAATTTTACCTTAAGGTATCCAGAATTCTAACTCATGGAGCGAATATCCTTAAATAAATCTAACAGGGATATCGCATAATATCAGAGGACGTATTCTTGACACGTCACATAACTATCTTCACCCCGAACAGTATTAACGCTTCGAGGGGTTACAGTGACAAGAATCTGAAATGAGAATGAAAAGAGAGCCGCTCATAAGGAATCTCTCCTATTCCATTTCCAGTGTGTATCTGATGAGGGCGGTAGCGCCCTCTTTATTCCTTGTAGTGATATACGAGGAGCTACAGATACTGTATTATAGGGAGAGCTCAATAAGCCCTTTTACAATAAAAGGAAGGGCGTGTCCATCAGGACGACATCGCTACCTCACCCAAAAATAGATTTTTCGCTTCGCTCAAAATCCGTTTTTTGGGCTCAGTCCATGTCGTCCTGATGAAAGTTTACCAGAGCATTACTGTATATGTGGATTCTCAACCGGTGCCGTACTCTGAAGAAAGTATTTTCCTGGTCCATCTAGACCTAGAGACCTAAGATGTTACCGTCATACATCATTTCATCTAAGCATGAACTGTGTTATTGCTCCCTGCCCCCTACAGGGAAGAGTCGTACTAGACTCTGGAAAAAGTCTCGAGGAGTTCATAATAACTATGGATGACAAAATGACAAGCGTGTATAGTGGTCTCGCCCTATACATTATAAAACAAAGTTTGTATAAGAGTCACCAATGTCATTATGAATTCCTGATATATCCTCCAATATGTCTTCTCTTATTAACTATTGGATAACAGTTGTATCTGCATAGGAACAAATTTTGCATCTCTACCATTCCCTTAGGGTACAACGTCAACCTTTCCTAAGGAAGGGTTAAAGCGAGTGGATTTTTGCTTGAATCAGGGAGCAATCTTAAAAGACATACCATGATAAAAATATCCATATTTTTATCTTAATGCTCAGTACATTTCTAATAAAAGGAGTGTGGGCGAATAAGACGCAGGGTTCAGTATGAACTAGTTTATCAAGATTTAATAAACATACATATCAGATCAACATTTATAAAATTTATGAAATGTGGATGATATCCATTAAAGCATAAAGAAAACAGTCAACAGATAATATTGTTTCGTCTAATAGGAAACAGATTTGCCACTTCAATCAAATTATTAATAATAATGATAGAGTCTGTATACTGTTTATAAACACTAGCGTAAGAAACGCTTGGCACAAGTGTCCGTATTATGCTATAGTTCACCAACGTCAATGGAACAGTTCGTAAGGACACTTTCGTGGCCTATTGCTCAGTGTTCAGTAACATACAGTGACTACACACCCACCCTCTTAATTAATCGTCCCAAATTAATTACACTGTTCCTCGCAGATTGAAAACAGAAGGTTAAGGGACTCTACCTGCTGCTACCACAGACTTCTTGAGTTCCTCCACTTGTTTCGCATAGTGCATAAGGAACACCTTGGATGACTACCAGCCGGTGTACGAACAAAGATGTTTAAGTCCATATAAATAAAGAAATTTTATGGAAGAAGCAACTCTTCTCGGATCAAGACTAGCGGGTGTACTGTCAGGATCCCTTTTGCGAATAACACAGGTGAGTTTCGCCCTTAGTTATAGATAACTTTGAACCCGAGGTTTCTCCTCTGAACAGCTGTCATCCCATAAAGTCTGAAGTTCTATGAAGATAGAAATTTAGGCACTCCACTGGACATAGAGGTGCATCTTCCTTCAGAGGGCAGATTCTCTAAGGACCCCAACTGTTGGTGGGTAGCTTGTTCTTGGTAAGAAACGTTGGGTCTGGAAATAGATTCAGTTCTCCCGCTGAAAACTGGACCTGGCCTTCCTCTCCAGAGAGAACCATTTCACTTATTCTGGCCCCCAAAGCGAGTACAAACAGAAATATGACTTTTACTTCAAAACTTCTAAGTGCTTTTACAATAGTATAGTGTCAGCTGCTCACTTTTTCTTCCTCACTAAGGAGAGAAAATCATGAGATGTAGGTTCCTGGTTTTCTCTGATGAAGCGAACAAAGTCGACTTCTGTACTCGCTGAGACAGGGATGGATCCGGTACCGGTATGAATTTTAGTCGTAGTTCCAATGCCAGAGGGAACCACATGCTATTTGGCCACTTGTGGGCCACTATTGCCACCATTCCTTTGAAGGATCTCAGTTTGTCAAGGACTTTCAAAAGGAGGTTGTGCGGAGGGAACAGATAAATACTGGACCATCTGTTCCAATCTAGGGACATAGCATCCACTGCCTCCACTAACGGATCCTCGTATGGGGACACATAACGATCTATTTTCTTGTTGTCTTTCATCGCAAAGAGGTCTATCTGCAGCTCCCGGACTTGACTCGAGATGAAGGAGAACGATCCTGCATCTAGGGACCATTCTGACTCTATTGGTGTAAACCTGGATAGAGCGTACGCTGTCACATTGCGAAACCATTGAATGTGAGCTGCAGACAGGTGCCATTTCTTCCTTTCTGCCAAACGAAAAATGGTCAACATCAAATGGTTGATTTGAGGTGACCTCGACCCTTGTTTATTCAGGCATCTCACTATCACTTCGTTGTCCTGAACCAGTCTTATGTGGGTCGAGTGTCAAGGATATACTTTCTTTAGTGTTAGAAGTACTGCCATGGCTTCTAGAAAGTTGATGTGAAATGACTTGAAAAGATTGGACCAGGCTCCTTAGACTCTCTTCTGATGAGAGTGACCTCCCCAGCCTTTCTTTGAAGCATCTCTGTGGATAATTACTGATGGGGGAGGAGGTTGAAGAAGTATTGATTTCTTCAATTGCTTGGCATTGGACCACGGCTTGAGAAGCGTTCGCAGTCAAGTCGGTAGTGGTCTTATTAGATCTCTTCACGCATTTGATGCGTATTTTCTCCAGACTCCTGTTGCATCCTTTTGCTGTACTCTTAGCACTGGATCTGTTATCGAGCAAACTGTAGAGAGCCCAGCACTCTCTCCTGTTCGCGACTTGATATCCGTTTGGATTTCAACAGTCTCTTGACAGATCGTGCTATCTCTTCCCTCTTCTTCCCAAGAATGGAAAATCGATGTGACTCCAAATTCCAGTGGAATCCCAACCACTGAAATCTTTGAGCTGGAGAAAGTCGAGACTTTTTGATGTTGATCTTAAATCCCAGATGTTCCAGGAACTGGATCACTATCTTAGAAGTTTGCATGCATTCTGTCCTGGATGCTACCCACTCCAGCCAGTCGTCCAAGAAGGCTACCACTTGGACCCCCTTTAGGCGTAATCGATGGACGGCTACGTTCGCGAGCTTCATTAAAATCCTTGGGGCTATGTTTAGCTCTAAAGGCATGGCTCTGAAGTCGTAAAGTTTTCTATGTAACTTGAAGCTTAGGTAGGGGGAGAGGTGACAATTACTTGGAACGTGCCAATAAGCGTCAGACACGTCTATAGAGACAGTATATGCCCTTTTGGGCAGTAGGGTCCTTATGTGTTGAAGTGTGAGCATTCTGAACTTGTAGTTCACTATGAACTTGTTGAGTGGCGACAAGTCTAGAATGACTCTGAATTTTTCTGAGTCCTTTTTTGTGACACAAAACAGCCTTCCTTGGAATTTGATGGACTTAACTTTCCGGATTACTCTTTTGTGTAAGAGCTCTCGGACATATTCTTCCAGAAAGGGGGTTGAGTGTTGGGAGAATTGAGGAAATTGAGGTGGAGGACTTCTCCAGCTCCAACCTAGTCCATTCTTTATTAGGGTTTGGGCCCAGGGATCGACTATCCAGCGATCCCTAAATAGCTGTAATCTCCCTCCTACTGGAAGCATCTCACTTCTGCTGTTGTGGACCTGAGGCCTTGCCTCCTTGACCGCGTCCTCCCCTGAATCCTCTTTCCCTTGAAGGGCGTCTAGAAGAACCTCTGGCTGTTCCTCTAGCCTTCGAACGAAAGGAAGAAGTCTGCCTTTCGAAGGCTGGGTTAAAAAATTCAGGTACCAGCTGGTACGTGGTTGGAGGTTGTGCCATTATCTGAGGCACCGCGGTCACAGGGAGTTGTTGTTGTTGTTGCTGCCGGTAGGGTATAGCTGGCCGAGAGGATGGATTAGGCCTTTTTGTCTTCCTCTTGGGTTGGGGACCCTCATCAGGAGAAGACTTTCTCTTAAGATCTAAGCCCCACTTTTTGAGAAGGTTCCTATTCTCTGTGGCGGTCTTGTCTACTACCTCTTTAACCACTTCGTTGGGAAAGAGGTCTTTAGCCCAGATACGAGAGGAGATCAGTTTCCTCGGTTCGTGGCTCACCGCAGCTGAGGCGAACACGAACTCTCTACAGGCTCTCCTAGCTTTAATAAAGCTATAGAGATCCTTCGTAACTGTGGCCAGAAGGGTTTTGGCCACTACCATGAACATGTCCTGGATCTTGTGGTCACTTGCCATTGTTTCTAATGTCGTTTGCAACGACATTGATGCCGCAAGTCTTTCCTTCGTCCCTTGCTCTCTGCGCAAGAGAACCTCCGACAGTTTTGGAAGTTTCTCACTAAAATGACGTTCAGCAATATCAGCTTCCAGCTTTCCGACTGAGAAGGTAAGGTGTACGTCCTGCTAGTCTTCTTGATCAAAGGGCAAGGTCAGAGATAATGGCTTGCACTCCTCCAAGGAGTGGCATGGTTTCCCTGCCTCCACCGCCTATAAGGCTGCCTTATATCCTGTTTCCATGAAGGGAAAGGCTCTGGTAGGAGAGGCCACCAAGGAGGGAAGCTTCTTACTCAAGGCTGGCACCTTTGAGTTCGTGAAGCCCCTCTCTTTCATCGAGCTCGCTAGTAACGCCTGAGCTTTACTATGGTGAAAAACTATGACCTCCTTCGGCTCCGTCTCCTCCTTTGGCTGACATAGCAGTCCGGGTAAGAATGTTTGTTTGGCCAAAATTCCACCTCTTCCAGGGGAATTGCACCCAGCTTTTCTGATATAACAATCTTCCCGGTTTTCATTGGCATGTGTTCGGCATACCTCCAAGGATTGGTATCCAAGCACAAAAGAAGATCCATCACGTTGAGTTGCTTCTGGGGCCCACGTGATGCTGCAAGTCTACGTATCTCCAGTTTCATTGCAGCTTCTTTTTCATCATTCTTCTTTTGAATTTGTTGAATCATCTCAACAATAGAAGAAAGAGTCCTTCCCAGGTCATCTGGGATAGCAGACGATGTAGAGGGAACAGGTTCTGGGTCTGGAACCGATGTAACCGACACCTCGTCGATTTCTTCCTCTTCTACTTCAGGAGCCTGGGACAGCTCCTCCTCCTGACCTTCTCCTAGGTCCTTCTCTGTAGAATCCGACACCTCCGACATCTTATCGTCCAATTGGATGTCTTGAAAGGCGGCCGAGACTTCAGAATCTACCAGATTCTGGGCAGTTGGTATCTCCACCTGAGGCTGAGGAATGACTGCATCAGCCGATGCTTTAGGGAAAAGGTAGGCCCTCATCTTCTTATTTGGAAGGTAGGGGCCTGAGGTGTTTTTCTGAAAACCCCTCACCCAGGTTCGTAACTTTTCCCTGGCAGCATCCCTTGACTCCGTCGACTTGGGGTCGTCAAAAGCCTCGGTAATCAGGTTAGAACACACTGTACAAACCTGAGGGTCCCAATACCGGAGATCACCTCTGGAGGCTGCGCATGCTGCGTGCCTCCTGCAAAACTGATGTCCAGAGAAGTTCTTACTGTGGACATTACAAAACACACTCCAGCACTTCGGATGGTCCTCCTGTAAAGAGAAGAAAAATCCATGTGTATCAAGTGCAGGCTTTTCACTTATATTAGAACATGTATCTTACACAGTGAAGCTAAAAGAAAGAAGGAAAGACACATACTTGTATATCC
>NC_090734.1:27655053-27657553 GCF_036898095.1 Palaemon carinicauda | reverse complement strand
CTAAGTGAGGTAAGGAGATGACAAAGTAAAGCAAATAGAAGAGAAGTTATGGAAAATATAACCGTAACAACAATAAATTAGGTCTCTCATATATAAAATCTTAAAACATGAAAAAAAGAAAAAAAAAAACACACAAGAGGAAGATGTATAAGATAACGTAATTTTTCCCCAACGTATATACCTTAGAATAGAGAACGAGGGGTGGTTTGATTTAGGGCGTGTCATTCTCCTAAAAGAAATACTTACCATAGTTAAAGAGTCTCTTCTACCCTTTCTAAGAGAAAAGTAGCCACTGAACAATTACATTACAAGTAGTTAAACCGTTGAGCAAAGAAGATATGTCCAGTAATGTCAGTGATTTAAAGCTTATGATAACGGATAAGAATGTTATAAGGATATGCCAAACTATTCGGTGCATGTGTAGGAAAAGGAAAACTGAACCGTACCTAAAGGGAGGGATCCATTATAGTAATGTCTGGCCAGTCAAATGAAACAAGAACTGTCTGGTGGGTAGTATTTCAATGGCTGGCTGGTGTACAGGCTGATATACTACCTATTTATTTAGTATTATACGACTCCAGTAGGAAGATGTTAAGAAGACCACGCTTGTAAATTCGTTTATTTAACATATGAGCAAGTTCTCACTATAACGATTGCTATTACAAAGATTCATGGCAATTATCACCGAATGGTTATATATCCCTTTGGGTCTTGGGCGGAAAATCATATATATCAATGAAGAAAGTTTAGTATAGCATTAGTTACTGCAATTACTACTATTAAACGTAATTTTATTTCCCTAGAATTTTTTTTTCTATCACTATATTTTTACACTTTTTTGTTTAATTGGTGAAATCTCCCATAATCCTCTACTGTGGTGTCTGTAGAGTAAGATTTGATTATTGCGATGGTACATCTTACTTGGAATAAGATTAGTTTATTTGTTTTATATTTCACAATCCTATTTCACCGATTCTGGTTGATTATAGTACATCCCTATTCTAAATTAAATTCATACCCATTACCGGGAATGATGGTGGAAATCTCTAGGGTGCTTTTGCTCTGACTGGTGTCCCGTAAATATATGTACAATTCAAAATTAAGATATCATTACGGCTTGCAAGCTACATAAACGTCCAAGCTCTAAACTCACCGGTTTATTTTTACTTAAATATGTTACACTCGAAAAAATAATCCCCGAGCTCTGAGAAAAATAAACAACTCCCAAACGGTAATATATAAAAACAATGAATACCCAAAGGTCTCCTACGTACACTCAAAACAGAACTGGGTACTTATTGATGAGAATTATTCAAAACAAACTCTAACTTTGATTCTTAAACAGGGATTACAAGCAAGCACTGTTAAGAAATATGGGTGATCGAGATAATACAAACTTCACAAAAATAAAAATATTCAATGAAAAGTTACAAAACTAATGCAGAAGGAATTAACATCAAATTAAATCACTTGAAATATTAGATATGAACAAAACCCCAGACTTAGACAAGAAAATGGTACCTTAAAAGAAAAATATAC
This sequence comes from Palaemon carinicauda, assembly GCF_036898095.1. NCBI lineage: Eukaryota > Metazoa > Arthropoda > Malacostraca > Decapoda > Palaemonidae > Palaemon > Palaemon carinicauda. Next base: position 27,656,014 of record NC_090734.1, on the reverse strand, counting down.
AATCACTTGTTTCGATGGAAATTAATCCATAAAAATATATAATTTTGATAATAAATTAAAATAGTCAATAGTTTAACACCAATGATTAAAGACTTAATGGAATTTATATAAGTGTAATTGAACACTTACGTCTCTGGCATCGCAAGAGATAACCGAACAGTTAAGCCAAAAGCAGTGACTTTTTGGTCATTAGCATAACCTTACTTTCTTTAACTAATAATGTTCCATATGAGGAAAACTTTGGGTTTGCATTGGAGCACATTTTGCCTTACAAAAGACGTGGTACACATTTATCTTTGATTGGTTTTGGTGCTGTCTTCACTCAGTACACTGTGTGACACAATTTTCCCCTTCTAGGCGCTACTGGTAAACAGCCTGTGGCAGTTGCATGAGTGGTCCTCTTTCCATCTGACATGTCGTCACGAAAGTCTGAATTATCGATATCAAAGAATATGATGCATCCCTTTTGGGGTGTCGGTGGCATGAGTTGGCTTTTTAATTTTCAATCTTAAGTATTTTAGGATAATTCATGAACAAATCAAAACCAAACTGTAGATAAATCAGTTGCTGGCTTGAAGTGGAGGGAGGAAGAGCTGATAGAATTACACATTGCAGCATATATCCTGGACAAGCCTAAAAATGTGTAACTTATGCGAAAGGATTGTATCTCACTTGTCTATCAGTTTCGAATAAATACATTATGAATATTGCAGTAGGCAAAAGTTGGTGAAGCACTTCACATTTTCATTTTTTTTTTTTTGGCGGCGGGTGGGGGGGGTGGAAGGGGTGGGGCGGATTTTGTCTGTTGGTGCTACAATTAGCCATCTGTAAAAAGTAAACAATCACTGAAAAACCTGTGATTCTTTGGCATTATATGTCCCAGCCAATCCCCATGGTTGCTGCTGAGTTCCATCTACAATATCTTTGTGAAGTATTCTTGCTTATATGACCACAGTAGCAG
>NC_090734.1:27642904-27650404 GCF_036898095.1 Palaemon carinicauda | reverse complement strand
TAATGAGTGGTGTGTGCTGCTGTAAGCTAGCTCACTTTGTTTCTCTCGCCATTGATAAGTTGATGTCTCAAATATTTGAATAACTAACACGTTTTGGCATTTTGGAAACACTTATATTTTCTTCACGTCAACGCAATGGCAGCCACATTGTCAAAATTAGTTAGTAAAACGTAAATAATAATCAAAATAAGATAAGCTCATGAAATTTAAATGTTTAGGATTAAGATTTTAAAAAAATATATCTCCATTGGTTCTTAAGATTGTGGAAGATATTACTTTACGTGAATTCAAACATTTTCAAAAATCTTCAAAAAACCTCAGTGAAAAATCTGCATTTGGCGAACATGAGCCTATCTAATATCCATACTTTTGTTGTTATTATCCTTAAAAATATTTTATTGTAGTTGTTAATTACTTCTCTTATTTCATTATCCTCTTTCCTCACTGAGCTATTTTCCCTGTTGGAGCCATTGGGCCTACATCATCCTGCTTTTCCAACTAGGATTGTAGCTTAGCAAGTAATAATAATAATAATAATAATAATAATAATAATAATAATAATAATAATAATAATAATAATAATAATAATAATAGCTTATCTTGGGACAAAATACCTAGGTTGTTATGGGCCCTTCGTATAAGTGTCTGCTTGACTGATATTTGGTTAACAAAATGTAAATAACTGCCAAGGTATAGAATATGAGCTTTTTGGTGGAAACTAAAATTTCATGTGCCGAATAGCAAGAGTGTTTGAAACTAAAATATAGTCCAAATTAATTGGACCTATATGTTGTTACCAGAGCTGTTTATGATACTTTCTCATGGAAATGATAATAGTATTTATGTTTGTTCCATAAAGAGTGTTTTTATTAAACTTATACTTGATATTGATGAACCCTTTTTATGAAAAGGCTGTTAGTAAAAAAAAAGAAAAAATTCCAAGCATTATTATTCTATGACTTCACAAAAAAGGAAAAAATTCTAATCATCATTATCCTAGCTACATATATATATATATATATATATATATATATATATATATATATATATATATATATATATATATATATATATATATATATACATATATATATATATATATATATATATATATATATATATATATATATATATATATATATGTATGTGTGTGTGTGTGTGTGTGTATATCACTCTTGTCCTTTTGTTGGTGTTCAGTTCCCGAGCCAGTTCCAATCCTGTTACCGTGAAAATTCTGGTTATGTTGGTACCTGGTTCGGATATACTAATTGTTATAAGTCACTTTTTCATGTAAAGGAAGGACGAGTTAAATCATCTTTAGGGTCTCAAACTCCTTCCGGAGGGGTAGTGAGCAACCTACCAGATATTCTTTCATTCATTTACATATTCTCTCTCTCTCTCTCTCTCTCTCTCTCTCTCTCTCTCTCTCTCTCTCTCTCTCTCTCTCTCTCTAGTGTGGGCTGTTTACATCTTATAATACTTGAATTGAGTTATTTATTTTCATGAATTTTTTGTATCATGAAAATATTCATATTAAATGTGTTTAGATAATATGTTTCTATTTAACACAATTGAGTAGATCAGATAGTGAATGATAAGTGATGAAAACAAGATGGTTAAATATTGTATTAGTTCTCAAAATAGAAAATAATATTTCGTGAAAATCTTGAGACATCTAAATTTTTTATACATGTGAACATAGATCCCTCTTTCATTGTTGGTGCATATCGGCTATAATCGAATTACTTATAATGTTATAAAGGCTACCTTTAGATGTAAAAAAATACTATTTACTCCTTAATTGTTACAGTATGACACAAAAAATACTAAAATATTGCTGACTTTAGATACTATCTTTGTTTTGAAATTGTATCACAAAGTAATCATCTTCTTCTTCTTCTTCTTCTTCTTCTTCTTCTTCTTCTTCTTCTTCTTCTTCTTCTTCTTCTTCTTCTTCTTCTACACTGTTATCCATACATTAAGGTGTAGATGGCCTAATGCGCCCTCTCCAATGGTTCTATTAAAGGCATTCTCTTCACAAAACCTCTTCTCTCCCTATCATCCCTCACCATATCTTGCCCTCCAATTCTCTGCCTCTCTCTTGATGTTCTCCTGCATACAGGTTCCTTCCCCATGCTCTCCTTACTTCCTCCCCACCATATGTCCTCAACGCGTAACCAAATCGTGTTATAAGTTATCCATCGACTGAAACCAGAAGGTAATGCTCAGAGGTAATTAAAGGGTAACCATAGATAGATTAGTATAAATTGAGCTAAGCAATAATGGTTTTCAAGAATGAATGAAAGCTTAGATAGATGGTAGAGTAGATAATTTGATATAAGGAAAGGTCATTAGCCAGGTCATGAGACGGATGAACTGAAAAATGTTTGCCTTCACGTGATTCCTCAATCGTGCAAAGAAAAAGAGTCATTGCAAAACTTGGGAAGAATAGTATCATATATTCTGATTTATAAATAACATATATTTACGAGAATTTGTTTCTTTTTCCATACGCAATGGTATCAGTCTTGGTATAGCAGGAATAGATAATATCTATAATCCAGGTAATATAGCAACTTTTATGGAATCCTATTTTTTTTCTGTGAATATGAAAACAAATTACCATTCGATATACTTTGATATAATTCAATAATGTCTAACTTAAAATAAAATAAAATTTATTAAGTAAAAGTTTACTTATGATAAAAAAAAATAGGATTATTTTGCATATTACCCAAATAAACCGCTCAAAAAGAGAGCTAACACATAAGCAAGTAACTTATCTAGAAAAAAAAGGAAAAAAAAAGTAGGAATTTTGTTCTCTTATTGTCATGACTAGAGCTGAAATGGAGTTTTTGAATTGCTAAATTAAATTAGTTATCAGAGTACCAAGGTTCTACAGTATCAATTAACTACTAAATGAGTGTTATACAGGATGGAATTTGATAAGACCAATATAATATTGAGGGCTGCTTTGTCGATGAAATAGCATTTGGAGTCTCCGACATATAGTCATCAAAGGAATTTACAATAACTTTTTCAAAAGAAAGAAAGAGAAAAATAAGAATCATAATGTGGGAAATGTAATTCTACATCATTATACATATTGTATTAGTAAGAATCTTAAGATAAAATGTCGACTATTTACAAGTATATAGGATTCTAATCAGCATTATGACATCGTATCATCTTTAGTCTTTTATATTAGTTTCTCTCGTGTGAATTATGAGGAAAATTCCATCAATAACCTACATCCGCTTCATCCTACGTACGGGAAACCCTGACCTTTATAAAGATGATAGCTTCAAGCTTAGTAGACAGCAATGACAAATCCCCCACTCAGTGCTTATCTACAACGTCTGTATATATATATATATATATATATATATATATATATATATATATATATATATATATATATATATATATATATATATATATATATATATATATATATATATATATATATATATATATATATATATATATATATATATATATATATATGTATATATATATATATATATATATATATATATATATATATATATATATATATATATATATATATATATATATACATATATATATATATATATATATATATATATATATATATATATATATATATATATATATATATATATATGTATGTATATATATATGTATATAAATATATATATGTATGTATATATATATATATATATATATATATATTGTAAGTAAGCCTTAGGTTTTTTTATAATGTATTAGCTTACTTAGGTTAGTTTTTAAGTTCCTCTTTCATTTTTTTTCGAAGGCTGTAAAGTTCCTGGTTAGTTCGCCTTCTTGTTAGTAGGGGTCTCCTCACTCCAGTGGTATTTTTGTATAGTCTTGTTGACTAATCCTCCCTGTTTCTCCCCTCCATATTTTGGCTCTGCTGAGTTGACTTGAGACTGGGTTTCCAAGCTACAGGCAGTTGGTATCTGCACCCTGATTTGTGAGCCTATTACCTCTGGATATACAGCAAGTCTCTGAACGAATATATATATATCTTCACCTCAGCTGGCCGTTACTTCACATCTCTACCATTTTATTATTGCCTCTGGTGCAGTACTTGCCAGAGGGGCCTCGCTTGGCGACGGTAAGGAGTGTCATTCATTTCTTGTAAATTATTGACCAAGATTATTGGGATCCGGCGTTCATGATCATGAATGAATATGATTACGGCTGTGCTGCAGTGTCAGGTTAATTTCCTGTTGGAGCCCGTTAATGGTATTGAGAGTTGCCGTCCGCTGCCCTTATTGAAGGACCTATGGGAGGAGACCTTCATCATCTCATCATCCGTTAGCATGTAAAATTTAGGTTATTCTTTCTTTTCGTTGTTTTCTATTCCTCTCTGGGCCCCCTTTCCTCCTTCAGAGGTTGAATGTGTTGACTGGTAATTTGGGTATATGTTTCGTAAGTGGTATTTTTGATTTAATGTTAATGATGAGGCCTAGCTATTATTTTCTGTATTTTTATTGAATTGTAATATATATTGGTTTTTATTTCATTGTTTTGTTATCCCCCTTGAGTTATTCTTGTGCTGCATTTACCTGGGCTTGCTTCCACCTTTGTGGCTTGCTGCCTTTTGAACACCTAAATATTGATTATTTATGGTCCTGTAGACCTAGTGTGTGTTGCGGTCCAACGAGACCCATTACAATTTGGCGACCTTGCCAGGATTCAATGTATCCTGTGGTGTTCTTGTTGCAGTGCAAGCGTAATTCTTGGGGTGTTATTGTTAGGTGGCATGGTTACACCTCCTCAGTGTTTGGTTGGTTGGCGCTATTGTAAGTGAAATAATTTTGTTATATGTAAAGTGTTGTAATTACTTGCAATCAAAATGGATGACATGAATATCGTAGAGTTGCTTGAAGGAGAGGGATGGCAGGATAGGTTGGCCGAATTAAGCAAAGAGGAATTAGAAAGTGTGGCAGATTTTTTTGAAGTGGAAAGAACGGTGACAATGAAGAAGGGTATACTATTGCTAAAGGTTTATGAGTGTGTTAAGGAGACTAAGACAGGAGCCAAACCCAAGGTTAGGCAAGACGAGGGATTGTCAGTAGAAATTTTGGATAGACAGATTAGTCTAAAACAAATGGAAATACAGCAGCAAAAAATGGTGTTTGAAGAGAGAGAGAGGGAAAGGAAGCATGAGTTAGCTAAGTTGGCTTTGCAAACGCCAGGGTCACCAGGGTCTCCTTCTCGTGTTGAGGCTTCCTCCTCCTTCTCAAATTTAGCTCAGGCTTTGAAGTTTGTCCCGAACTTCCAGGAAGATAATGTTGCCGAGTTCTTTATGTCATTCGAAAGAATTGCTAACAGGTTAGAATGGCCTATTGGATTATGGACTACCCTTATCCAGAGTAAATTGATTGGGAAAGCCCAAAAGGTATATGTAGCTTTGGAAGAAGATCTCTCCTCGGATTATGAGAGTGTAAAGGCGATAGTGTTGAAGGCATATGAGCTCGTGCCGGAGGCCTATCGGCAAAGGTTCCGTAATTTGAGTAAAAATGAAAATCAGACTTTCGTAGAATTTGCAAGGAGTAAAGAGCAATATGCTACTGATTGGTTGAAATCTAAAGAGGTGGACAATTTTGATAAGCTAAAGCAGTTGCTGTTGGTTGAAGAGTTTAAAAGGTGTACTCCTGACCGTTTGAAGGTTCATTTGGAGGAGTTGAAATTAGATTCCCTTCAGGAGGTTGCGGTGGCGTCAGATGAGTATTTTTTGTCTCATAAAGATACTATGAAAGAAACTGTATTTAAGGAAAAACCACGTTGGGGTTGTTCTGGGAGATCTGGTAATTTTAATAACCAAAAGAATGTTTCTCAGAATGTTCAGTTAAATAAGGTTTCTCAGAATGTTCAATCAAATAAGGTTTCTCCGAATGGCCAATCAAAGGTGAATTACTCGCAAAATAACAGACTTGGTGAGTCGGGTGTTTATGATCCACAAAAGCTGAGGAATTTGACGTGTTTTTTCTGTAACAAGAGGGGTCATACCAAAAGAATGAGATTGTTGCTAGAGAGGTTGAGTATATGCTCAAGCATAATTTAATAGAGCCGAGTTGTAGTCCTTGGTCATCTCCGGTTGTGTTGGTGAAGAAATCGGACGGAGACTATCGTCTTTGTTTCGATTATAGGAAGCTTAATGAGGTGACCAAGGCTGATAGTTTTCCATTGCCTCGTGTGGAAGATTGTATTGATCGCATGGGTCGGGCTAAATACATTACAAAATTTGATTTATTAAAGGGATATTGGCAGGTGCCTTTGTCGGAAAGGGCCAGGAGTGTTTCGGCTTTTGTAACCCAACAGGGATTATTTCAGTGTAAGGTAATGCCCTTTGGGATGAAAAACGCTGCTGCCACCTTTCAGAGACTTATGAATTCGTTGGTTAGTGGTCTAGAGGGGTGCGTGGTGTATATCGATGACTTGGTTATCTTTAGCGACGACTGGCAGTTGCACCTGAAGAGAATTGAGGCCTTATTCAAAGTACTTAGGAAAGCAGGCCTGGTTATTAATTTAAGGAAGTCTGATTTTGCAAAAGCAACGGTGGTATATCTTGGACATGAGATAGGAGCAGGTATGGTGGCTCCCAAGGAGGTTAACATTGAGGCCATTCGTAAAGTAGAGGTTCCTAAATGTAGGAAAGATTTGCGAAGGATATTAGGGATGGCAAGCTATTATCGCAGATTCATTCGCAATTTTTCAGACATTGCGGAACCTCTTACTGCTTTATTGAAGAAAAATGTTAAATTTGTTTGGAGTAAGGAGGCTCAGGATGCATTAGAGAGGATAAAACTGGTCCTCATTAGTCGGCCTTTGTTAACAGCTCCAAATTTTGACGCTCCATTTCAGCTTACCACTGATGCGAGTGATGTGGGGGTTGGTGCTGTATTGAGTCAAGCTGACGAAAATGGTATCGTCCACCCGGTGGCGTATTTTTCTAAAAAGCTCACTTTGCCTCAAAGAAAATATTCCACTATCGAGAAGGAGACTTTGGCCTTGATCTTAGCGTTAACTCATTTTAATGTCTATCTCTCCTCCTCAGGTGGGCCCATTAAAGTTTGTACGGACCATAATCCATTAACGTTCTTGAATCGGTACAAGAATAAGAATCAGAGATTGATGCGTTGGAGTATTTTGGTCCAAGAATTCGATCTAGAGTTTAAGCATATCCCAGGTAAAGAGAATATGGTGGCCGATGCATTGTCCCGGCTGGCAGAGTAAGTGCGAACGAGATAATTATAAGGGTTTTTCTTCACCTGTTGGTAAGTTCTGTCACTCGTGGTAACTGTTTGAGTGGTAATAATTATTTATATATGGTTTCTTTTATTTTGTTGAACAGATTATGTAATGTAACACTCCAATGTTGGACGTAGTATTGACGGTTGATTATGATTTGATATGATAGATGGATGTTGACCAAATGTAAGATTATTATTGTTCGTTGATGCATGCAACTGTTATTTTATGGGT
>NC_090734.1:27625404-27632904 GCF_036898095.1 Palaemon carinicauda | reverse complement strand
AATGGATGACTCCATTAAGCTTTTGTTGATAAAAAAATATTTCTGATTTATTATTATTATTATTATTATTATTATTATTATTATTATTATTATTATTATTATTATTATTATTATTATTATTATTATTATTATTATTATTATTATTATTATTATTATTATTATTATTATTATTTGTGACTAAATGAATTATTATTATTATTATTATTATTATTATTATTATTATTATTATTATTATTATTATTATTATTATTATTATTATTTGTGACTAAATGAATTAGGATTATCATTTGTATTATTATTATTATTATTATTATTAGTAGTAGTAGTAGTAGTAGTAGTAGTAGCAGTAGTTGTTGTAGTAGTAGTAGTAATAGTAGCAGTAGTAGTAGTAGTAGTAGTAGTAGTAGTAGTAGTAGTAGTAGTAGTAGTAGTAGTAACATTATTATTATTATTATTATTATTATTATTATTATTATTATTATTATTATTATTATTATTATTATTATTATTATTATTATTATTATTATTATTATTACTATTTTAAGTGACAAAATGAATGAGGGACATTAACTATGTAATGAGTTTTGTTTTGTTGAATCCTTCCTAAATATAATGGGAACTCCGTCAAGGATATGGTGCATAAATATTATGGTGACGTTTTCTAATATGTAGTTATAGTGTATTTTTTGCGAACATTTTGGGTAAATGTCATTTTGATCTACTGCTTGAAATCACCTCCATTTATTAACAAATTATTTATTAGGCCATTTTCTCTTCCTGCGCTGTACCTTTTCATGTTTTCTAATGCTTCCATTACTCATCGTATTGTTACTTTTTTTTTTTTTTTTTTTTTTTTTTTGATTGGCTCTAGTGTTTCCTTATTTGTATTAGCAAAAATTTTCTTACATTACTATTGTGTAGCATTTAATAGTAATCCTCAGAATCTTTCTAGAAATCAATTTCTTTTGTTCATAATATTTCCATTTTCGTCCATTAAAACTAAGATCTGTTGGCGGCCTGTTCCAAGTATATATACTTTTCATCTATTTAATTATTATATCTTTCTGTAGAAGTTCGTAAATTTTGTTCGGTTTTCATAAATGTATTGGGTTTTTAGTATGTTTATAATTTCGGATAGTTATGCTAATTATGTTGCATCTCCATCGGGAACTAGAAATGGTCAGATTCAGGTTACCGGTAAAATTTTATTCATATAATAAAATAATTCCCTTAAAATTTGTAATATACATTGTTCATGAGAAGGCTAACTTATTTATAGTGTGTTTCCAATTTTAATTTTTTTTTTCTTTTTTGATATTCCAGTATAAGCTAAAAATAATTGACACTGGTGGTTTTAATTTTTCTTTTCAAATATATAATATCCTACATGTTTTGAAATACAAATTCCCGGTGACCAAATTACCATTGATCTCAATACCATTCAACTGAAAGAAAACAAACATGTCTATCAACTTACGCTGATGAACAATGACTATTGAACGACTTAATATATCAAATATCGTCGAACCTCAGTGTTCTCAGGTTTTATTACCTCCGACAAGGTTTTATTTACTAGTCGGTTTATTTATCTGTCTGTGTGTGAGGACAGGATTACGTCAAAACTTCACAAGGGATTTTGACGAAATTCTCACCACAGAAAAATTTTAGGTCATGGACGACTTCATTAAATTTTGGAGTTGATCCGGATTCTAGATCTTGATTTGCAAGTTTTACAATTTTCAAATTACTTCCAAACAATCTGGTTGGATTTTCATAATATATTAACAATCCATAGATATCCAATGGAATAAACCATGAAATTTTAGAGTTACTACGGATCAAAATAGAGAATCTTGATCAACATTGCACTTTTCACCAGTTACTGCAGTGTCAGCATATGGAAATTGGGATGTAATGTCCGTCGACTTTATTTAAATTTTGCAACTATTCATTGGGGAGGTCAGAAATCTGTGATTACTCTTCCTTTTAAAGTTTTCTCATTCATGTCTCCACTATGTCTTGAAAGTTTGCTTCCTTTTTATACACCAACGTTTCTCGTTGATTTTCTTATTTCTTACACTTTAATTTTTTCTGATTCCTGAATCTATCTTCGTTATCTTTTCTCGTTTTATCACTGTTTATTGACACTGGGGTTCCATGCTGAGCGCAGTAAACCTTTTTATAGGATTTGTAAGATATTTTTACCACTGCATAGCATTAATGGAGTATTTTTCTTTTTTCATCCTTAATGGTAAATAACTATTTGTGTCCTGTTTCTTGTTTTATTTTCATTAACTTCTTACTTCGTAATTTCTTCACTTTTTCATAAATTTTCGTCTGATTGTGTTTAAGAATGTCTTGGGATTTTAGCATATGTATTTTTCCCTCTTTCTTGGTTTTATCCTCGTTTCCAAAATTTTCACAAATTTAATTTTGGTGTTTTCTGATGGTTTTCATCAACCTTGTTGAGGAACTTTTTCTTCGATCTCTTGTGCTTATTCTAATAAAAAAAAATTGTTAGCTTACTATTCATTTCTTCTTCACTTAGTTACCTTTCAAAATGTTGGAGGGAGTACCTATTCTTTATTGCCGAACTAATATCATAGTTATTTTTCTATTACAGATTGTTTATTTTCTTTATTAGAGTTAGTTTTTCTCGTTATTTACTTAAATATGAACAAACTGTACTTCTCGTCATTTTATTTCCTTACGAGGGAAAAACAACGCAACAGTTTCATTTGAACTATCCTTTCTTATGCATAATGCTTTCTTGCTTACTTAATAACCTAAATTAAGGCATTCAATATTCCAATCGACTGGTGACTACCATGTCGCAAAAAGCCAAAGGATAGCGTGGCATTTGGAAAGGATCTAAAAGTTTCCATAATCATTAAAACTGCTCACCTCCCTATATGCCTTTTCATCAAGACCCTAAATGATGAAGTTGTATAGACAGTCAAGAACAAACTCTCCAAAATGCCTGCTATAAAGATCAAGTGGCGAAATGTAGGAATTGGTATCATGTATGTTGATCTTATTTTATTATTGCAGAATATCAGCAGTGATTTATAACAATGGTTCTCATCGATACAAATATTTTTCAGTCTACTCTTCATAATAAATAATAATGTTTCCATTCATCAATGAAGCTTTGTCTAGAGCATCACCAACAGTCATTTTACTGGAACACACAAGCCCAGACTCACCCCAACGTTCAGTGAAGACCATTTTCGCACGAAAGTGATGTACCTATATTCTCTTTAGTTTCCACTCTCATCCGTCCCCATGGCTTGGGTAAAGTTATTTCGTAGGGAAGACAAGTTAGAAACCTGTTTTCTTAGAAAGGATATATTTGTTAATGTATTCAATGATACAGTAGTATACTTTATCATATGATGTTTCATAAGTTTTATGGCTGATACATTCGAATTTGCTGTTTTGATACTTTCTTTGGTAACATTGTTGATATAACAGCTTCAGTGATTTTATGCATCAAATGCAAAAAGGTCTAGATATTTTCAAAATTCTAACATGAACAACATGATCTAGTTGCTCTCCAGCTGCAGAGAGACCTCTATCTCCTGGCGTCTGACACATGCCTGAAACAGTGCTTGTTTATGTTGACGGATGAGTACTCTACCCTTGAGCATGTGTTCGAATGATATTCTCAAATCGTGATAAATTGGTTATTGGCTCATCCTGCTTAACGCCTATATGTAATTGTTGGATGTTGGGTAGGAGACATGGCATAATAAATGTTTCTGACTTCAAATGATCTCCAGATGGTGAAACTGACACACAGACATCGTCATTTATTGTTCATCCAAAAATCAGGACAATCATTTTATCAACCAATAGTTGAGTTTTGCATCAATTGAGTTTTGCCCTTACTTGTTATAGGTATTTGAAGCAAAAAACGTATTTGCATTTTAGAGGACAAGGGGTCTTCTATGGAGGTTCGCCACTCACAATGTTGCTGAATTTTTCAACATTTACTTTCTTTATAAACTGCTTTTGAGCTAGGCATGGAACTTGGAGAAAATATTAATCATGGTAAACAGCTCATCTAGGAGAAGGACACTAAAAAATCAAACCATTGTTCTCTATTCTTTGGTAGTGCAAAAACCCCCGTACCATGGTCTACCACTGTCGTGGGTTAGAGTTCCTGGCGTTAGGGTACACTCATGTACAGTATTCGATAGGTTTCTTTGTTTTTCAAATTCAAATGGTTTATTTTTCAGTTGGATCTCATTGGCTTAAAGAATAATAATTTCCTAACGAGAGATGTAGATTAGCTAGGAATAATAATAATAATAATAATAACAATAATAATAATAATAATAATAATAATAATAATAATAATAATAATAATAATAATAATAATAATAATTATTATTATTATTATTATTATTATTATTATTATTATTATTATTATTATTATTATTATTATTATTATTATTATTACCGAAGTAAGAGTTATAGTTATGAAAGGGGGATGGTGTGGCAAAGGTTATATCTCTGAATGCGTGCGTGTGCGTGGATATCTAAATATTTAGACATCATTTTTGACGGCTCTGGTACACACACATTAACATACATACATACATACATATTATTATTATCATTATTATTATTATTATTATTATTATTATTATTATTATTATTATCATTATTATTATTATTATTATTATTATTATTATTATTATTATTATTATTATTATTATTATCATTATTATTATTATTATTATTATTATTATTATTATTATTATTACTAGTAAAACCACAATACTACTTGGAGAAGACAGGTGATATAAGCCCAAGGACTCCAATAAGAAAAAATAGCCCGGTGATGAAAGGATACATTGAAATACATAAATGATATAAGCAGCAATAAAAGTAAAAAAAAAATATATATATATATTTTAAATATTCAGAAAAACTTTAACAACATTAAAAAAAGATAATTCATATATACACTATAAAAAGACTTACTGTATGTCAGCCAACTTAACATAAAAAACTTTTGCTGTAACATGGAACCTGTGAAATTCTACTGATTCAGCTACCCGAATAGGAGATTATTCTACAACTTGCTCAGAGCTGAAAGAAAACGTCTAGAACAATGTATAGTATTGAGCCTCATGATGGAGAATGCATGACTATTAGAATTAACTGCATACCTAGTATTATGAACAGGATGGAACTGTCTGGGAAGATCTGAATATAAAGGATGGTCCGAATTATGAATAATGTTATGCAACATGCATTATAAACTATTTAAACTACTGTGCCAAAGATTAATTTGTAGATCAGGAAGAAGAAATTTGAAAGGCTGTAAGATCCTGTCCAAAAAATTAAGATGAGAATCATTAGCTGAAGACCTGACAGGAGAACAGTACCCGAATCAAGGTAGAATGAAATAATTGAAACACTTCTTCTGAATACATTGGTAACAGAATATCTTAAAAGAATTTCGTAATAGGCTAATTTATTGTGCTATTGAAGAAGACGCAGACCCAATGTGTTTCTCGAAAATAATATTGCTATCGAGAATCTCACCAAAATTTTTAAGTCATTCAAAGTGAAATAATCATTATAAATCCAGAGATTCGGATGTTAAGGTACCACTGTCCTTGACCTACTTACAAAAATATTTTGAGTTTTGTTAGGATTTAACTTCATATCCCATAATTTGCACCATGCACCAATTTTAGTTTTATCTCTATTAAGAGATTCATCAACCTCCAATAAACATTCAGAGATGAAATTGATGCATAGAGAGTATCATCATTTGCTTAGGTAAAATACTGGTTTTCTAGGCCAAACCATATGTCATGTGTATATTGTATGAAAAATAATGGGTCAAGAACACTACCCTGTGGAATACCAGATATCACATTCCTATACTCATTTTGGTGCCGATCAATAACAACCGTATTACTTGAAAATTCAATAATAAATGTAAAAACGACCCAACCACTCCCAACAGTTCGAATTATAAAACAAGTGTCTTATCAGGCCCAATCATACAAACTTCCTCAACAAACTCTAGGGATTTTTGTACAGCATTGGATATTGTAAAGAAGGGCACCACATACTCCAAGGCCTTTACGAAAGCTAAATTGCAGACATATTTAGACGTTTTGCCTAAATACGTTCAAAAACTTTATATAATATGGGAGTTATCGAAATTGGGCGGTAATCAGTTGGACTTGAGCTTCCACAAACATATCTACATAGTGGAGTAACATTACCAATTCTCCAAAATGTGCTAAAAGCTCTTCTTCATGCTAACTTACGCAAAATAAGAGATAACTTTGAAGCTATGAAATCTGCAGTCTTTATAAAAAAAAAAAGGAAAAATACCATTTGGGCATACACCTCCTTGAGCATAAACGTTCATTAACAGAGCTTTAATTTCCCGAGATCAAAAAGCTAAACTAGTGACTTTAGCTTCTGGAAAATAGGAATCTGTAAATGCCCTCGCTTAGATCTGAACGAACTATTGATTGTAGAAATTAGACACAAAAGATCAGATTCGAGGAACGATAACAAGAATCACACAACGATAATTTGAAACTGCGCCCTCTTTGATCTAATCTTAGGAATTCAATCGACAGAGAATATTTATTACAATATTGTCGTTTGGAGAATTTTTCTTTTTATATATAATTACGGATGCAACTGTTAGAAACAGTACAATTTACCATAGAGACTGCAGAGATTATTCTAATTCAAATCAGCTATTCAAATTTATCTTTACCATATCATCATAAATCTAACATTTTACTAAAATATAGGACAAGCTTCATTCAAAGCTGGAAAAGAAGAATGTTGGTAGCTCGAGAGCCTTACAGATAAATGGTATTCCAGATCTCAGTGGATTGATGACATGAATGTATCGAAACTTCACAAAGAAAACTAAATCTTTTAGGATTATTACAGAGCAAAAAAAAATTACTATGTTCCAGTATCAAAGAGGTTTCATGATTTAGTTGTGGGTCATCATTCAATGAAATAATCCTTTCCGCTAAAGGATCAATCTTTCAGGAATATATGTTTAAGTAATGATCGTAAAACGTAAAATTACAGAACATTAATCAAACATTGTCTTTCACGCTAGTATTAAGAAAACAAATTAATGTAGATTACTTACGAGTAAAAAGTAAACAGTAGTTAAATGAGAACTGTAGCCCCCCAAAGTAAGCCCCCCCCCCCCCACCCCTCAAAAAAAATGTAGTACAGAAGAAAACTATATCGGTAGCATTTTCGTTAGTGTCTTGCATGATATGGTCCATGCCCTGTCTCCTTTTCTTTATGAAACCCTGCTTTTTTTTTTTTTTTTTTTTTTTTTTTTTAATATTTGGTGTTCAGCTACAGTTGGTGCTCTACTTGGTTGGGGGCTAAGGCTACTAATCTAGGTTGGGGCTTATTTTCCGAGATATGGTTATTGATGATTGGCTGGGCATTTTTTTTCTTTTATGGGATATATATGTGAAA
>NC_090734.1:27615404-27617904 GCF_036898095.1 Palaemon carinicauda | reverse complement strand
TAACAAGTCCAATATGGTGAATATGCTGATTGATGCATTGGGAAAAAGAATGCCAAAATAGTGTAATACATGTAAGATATGGTATTCCATTAATAATCCTCAACAACTGATTAGAAAATGTAATGCCTGTAATGTTCCAACACACCCCACATGTGCTGAAATACAGCAAGAAATAAAAAATAGAGACAGAAAGGTATTCTGCTCAACATGCTTAGTCTGGATAGAAAATATAATTAAGTCGAGACTAAAGCTGCAAATAGTTGAAGAAGAAGAAGAAGAAGAAGAAGAAGAAGAAGAAGAAGATAAAAATGAACAGAATATGTGTAAGGATGCAGAGGAAATCATTGGTATAACTTATGATGCCATCCAACAACATACTTATGAAGAAATAAATTATCAGATGGAAACAAATAATAGAACCAAGAGACTCTACCTGGACCTACATACTTTTAGGGAAGAGCAAGAACAAGAAAAAAGAGAAAAGAAAGATATAGTCTGTAATAGGCTGAAAAGAAGGAATTGCAAATTTGGCGAAAGATGCTACTACAAGCATCCAAAGATATGCCATAATTATGAAATATATGGTAAATGTGGGTATTTAGACGGATATGGAGACGAATGCAGAGATCTCCATCCAAAAATATGCAAAACCCTAAAAGAAGGAAAAGGATGCAGTTTCAACAAAAAATGTCGATATAGCCTATGCATCCTTCTACTATGAATGAGAGTAAGAAAACTCAGCAAACTGAAAAGAAAAACAAAAATGAAACAAAAAAAGAAACAAAAAAGCAGGCCGCGTATATACCGCACTATGCACCAAAAAAGGCCTTTCAACCCAAATCTCCACAAATAGAGCCCAACTACAAAGAATGCATCTATAATGCTAGGGGTTGGTGCAGATATGGGGATAATTGCAGGTTTACACACAAAAATAAGTATGAAGGCGAAAGAACAAATATTATGGAAAAGTTGGATTTTTTAATGGCAGAATTCCGAGAAATGAAGAAAAGAACATCATATCAGAACAGGAAGGAAGCATGGGAGAATCCATATTATTACCAATATTAAATAATGGGAATGAAACACAAACCATAATAGTGATGAATGCACAGGGTTTAGTCACGAGTAACTCTAAAAGGAAAATAGAGTTCCTTGAAGAACTAACCCAAATTGAAAAAAAATAGATATATTAAATATAAGTGAAACATGGTATTCCCAAGAGACTGGCAGTGATGACCAGATAAAGGGTTTCCAGACTTATAGATCAGACAGAAAAAATAGGAATCAAGGGGGAACCGTAATATATGGAAGAGACATAAATCAAGGAAAAGTCTGTGAAAAATACAGCAACACAGAATGTGAATTGATAGCGGTAGAATTTGAATTTGAAAAACTAGTGAATATCGTAGTTTACAGACCCCCAAATACTAAGGAGTTTGACATAATAATAGAAAAAATAGATGATATATGTAGAAACCATAAAGACTGGAATATACTCCTATCAGGAGATTTTAACTTTCCTTCCGTGGATTAGAAAGAACGGATAGAAGAAAGTGGTTGTATGTATACATATAAAAAAGAGAGTAATAGTAACGCAGAAGATAAGAGGCAATTTGAAAAGCTTCAAGATATGCTATTAGAACATAATATGCAACAAATAAACCACATTCCAACAAAAAAGGAAAATGTCCTAGATCTAGTATTTGTGAATGAGGTGAATTATGTTAAAGAAATAATAGTTTATAACACGGGAATTTCAGACCACAATGTCATAGAATTGATAGTTCATTCCAAAGCAAGTGATCACAGAATTAATAAAAGCACAAAACTTTGGGAAGGATATGGAAAATATAATTTTTACAGTAAGAATATAAAATGGTCAGAAATAAATGAAGAACTGAATAAAGAATGGAAAAATGTATTTATAAGTGATAATATACTGGTAAATACGGACATACTGTACAAAATACTGGAGAAAATTGTTGAAAAATATGTACCGAAAAAAATCAATAAACAAAAGACGTGCATACCAAGAGACAGAAGGATCCTATTTCAGAAAATTAGAAAGTGGAAGAAAAATCTTGCAAAAGAAAAAAATGTGTGGAAAATGAGGGAAATAAAATGTAAGATAGAAAATGCAGAACAAAAGATTATACAGTCGAAACAAAATGAAAAAAGGGACTTAGAAGAAAGGACACTTCAAAATATAAAAAGAAACCCCAAAGTACTTTACTCCTATGCAAAAAAGATGAATAAAGGGAGAATAGAAATAGGCCCTCTAAGAATTGAAGGACGGCTAACGAATGAAAAAAAGGAAATATGCAACATATTAGCAGAAAAATATAAGAGTGAGTTCAAGCCAAGAATTGCGAATGAGAATAATGAAACAGAAAGGAGAGAAGAAAATGTTGAATATCTAACGGATATAGATATTAATGAAGCAGATATTGTCACGGCTATAAACAAAATTAAAAATGGATCGGCAGCCGGACCAGATGGA
>NC_090734.1:27607058-27614904 GCF_036898095.1 Palaemon carinicauda | reverse complement strand
GGTGATAGAAGGTGAGTAAAGGGGATGAACGGTGAAAGAATGTGATAGAACGTGACTGAAGGTGATGGAGGGTGCCTGAAGGTGATGGAAGGTGACGGAAGGTGACTTAAGATGAATGAAGGTGATGGAAGAGGACTGAGGTGATGGAAGGTGACTGAAGGTGATGGAAGGTGACGGAAGGTGACTGAAGGTGACTGCAGGTGACTAAAGGTTATGGAAGGTGAGTAAAGGGGAGGAAAGATGAATGAAGGCGATGGAAGGTGACTAAAGGTGACTAAAGGTTATGGAAGGTGAGTAAAGGGGAGGAAAGATGAATGAAGGCGATGGAAGGTGACTGAAGGGGACTGAAGGTGATGAAGGGTTACTGAAGGTGATGGAAGGTGACGGAAGGTGAATGACGGTGATGGGAGGGGACTGAAGGTAATGGAAGGTGACTGGAGGTGATTGAAGGTGATGAAGGTGACTGAAGGTGATTACTCAAGAAATAAAAAAATAGTAGAATAATCCATGCATCAAGAATTCCTAGGGAGATAAAAATTTCCTATTCCTATACGACAGAAATATATCTTAATTTCGGTATACTCACTGAGAAACTTATTTTTACTGGCACATGCGAGAGAGAGAGAGAGAGAGAGAGAGAGAGAGAGAGAGAGAGAGAGAGAGAGAGAGAGAGAGTACTCATAAAACTTTCTTATTTTCAACTCCTTTTGTTTCGTCTCACGTCGCTAATAATAGTTTCTCGATGCAATATCTTAAACGCCCATCTGTAAAGAGCGTAATATTAATTTTTGCATTGATGAATATCACACAGCATTTTTTATCCATTAGAGTTGCCACCAGTTTGAAGTTCTTTGGGGTAAAATAACTATTTCAAGCTTCTTTACCTTAATATTATTTTTTAATGGAGTGCTTAATCTCTTGTTTAAATACAGTTCCTCATGATGGTGACTAGCCGTTCAATTTCGTTTCTTTATTAGGTGAAATTTAGCAAGAACGTTACAATTACATTTGCAATTACGGAGTTAGATTAATAAACAAAACTAAATTCAAAGTATTTCTCTTGGAGATTAGAGGGCTTCAAAGGTAGTTGCAAAGTCCGTGAGTCCCCTGATCGTGTAGGAAGGGAACTTCGAGCTGGACAGGTTTCATCGCAAGGACACATTATCTTGACAAATTCTTCTTACATCTCGGGTGGGAGGTAAAGGTATTCTTCAACCTCTCGGGTGGATGGGAATAATAGATATCTACTCTCCTACTGCTGTGCGCGTTAGGTGTGTTGCAATCCTTACTAGATGCCAGTCACATCAGTATTTAGTGTTGGGCCTCTACCTAAGATGGGATATTTAACCTTTATGAAATCAACTAACAGCATTTGTCTCTATCGTTTAATCAATAAACACAGCTTACAAAATACATAACTACAAACATTTATCTACTCATTTAATTCAATTGACTCGCCCTCACCTCAAATACTCACACACACACACACAAAATATATATATATATATATATATATATATATATATATATATATATATATATATATATATATATATATATATATATATATATATATATATATATATATATATATATATATATATATGTATATATATATATATATATATATATATATATATATATATATATATATATATATATATACATATATATACATATATATATATATATATATATATATATATATATATATATATATATATATATATATATATATATATATATATATATATATATATATATATATATATATATATACATATATATATATATATATATATATATATATATATATATATATATATATATATATATATATATATGTATATATATATATATATATATATATATATATATATATATATATATATATATATATATATATATATATATATATATATATATATATATATATATATATATATATATATATATATAGATATATATAGATATATATATATATATATATATATATATATATATATATATATATATATATATATATATATATATATATATATATATATATATATATATATATGTATATATATATATATATGCTTACATATACAGTATATATATTGTGATGGCTGGCTTTGACCACCACACAAAACACTACACTTATCAAATTGTATTCACCATCATAAAGTACTAAGTGCACTAAAGGTGGAATAGTATCCAAACATCAATACGAGTGCAAAGTCAACTCAAGGGGACAAAGAAAATACCACAGAAATCTCATTAATTTTAATACAAAATATTTAGACAGAAATAACACCTGAATTGCAATAATACAATAATAAATGACACAAACTCAATCTTAAACTCTCTGCAAAAGAAACAATTACACAATTAAAGAAAGGTCATCTACACATGCATACTTAATGGAGAGAGAGTCCAGAAAGGAGAAGGCCAACGAAAAGTAAGAACATCCTAACAAATACAAACTAAATATCCCTATTAAATTGGCGATGGCTGGTTTGATTGAAAAGCTTTCACAAGCTCCACTAATGACATCAGCTGATTATCACAGGTCGTGATCACGATAATTAAACAGGTATAATTATTATTACCTTGGGACAGAGAGGTCCCCTTGGCTTTTACTGAACCAAGGGCAGTACACAACAAGAAGGATAAATGGTCCTTGCTGCAGAGAAAGGATATCCAGAAAAGCTAAACAGCTTCACAAAGTAACTCAGCAATGGTGAGGAATAAATATAGTTCCAACAGCAAATGTCGTGCCCTTCAAGGTTGGAGGCTCAGAAACACACTAAGGAACCCTCCACTAACAAGCCCCTTCAAACCTACGTTCACACAGGAGCGCAGCCACGTAACCCACACCACTTGAAAATATAAAACAGCTGTTAGTCCATTATAAACACTAACATAACCACCAGTGAAAAGATTAACTATTAAAGAAAGAAAACAATACGTCTATACGTAACCTTATAACAATACATCTATACCTAACCTTATACATCTAAGAAGTTAAATAATTTAGAAATATATAACAACTATGTTACACCTCCTCACCCAACATGAGATTTAATGAGATTTAAATTAAGATACAGGTTATCACATATTTGAATATTAACTCAACACTCAAAAATTATTATTAAACAAACTGCAAAGAAATGACAAACACAAGGAAAGAGGGTGGCAAGTACCAAGGTTTGCAGCTCACAGGGATAGCAATATATAACCAATACTAAAAAGATCTTAAACCTAATATTAATCACAGGTAAACTTTCCAAAACCAGAAACGCTCAACATCAACATTCGATAAATAGATACCCAACCTAAGAATTTCACATCACTCACACCGTTAATAAACTTGATAAAGAGTCATTGCACTAGCAACCGGATTCTGTAAATATAGTCCAAAGGCTATAACCTTTTCCACACTCAATACACTGTTAATTTTCAGGGATACACTTCACTCACTATTAATAAATGTTGATCATAAAAACCACTGTCTATTTCAGTATTATATATCACAATTATCATTATAGTGTTCAATACATACACACACACCGAACGACACGGAGAAGACCACCACAAGACTCCCCTGTGCAAACAAACAAACAAAATCGATGAAGCGTAATTATTAGCCTGAACATACAGAATAACCAAATTAGTGCCTATCTCTTTTCCTAGCTTATTATGAACCTTATCGTACCTGACACCTCAAAACCTTAGATCACCTAATTAATCAATCATTAGCAAGTACCAGTGATTACCGTCACCTTTTAACCTTAAAGATCCCATATAATATACCCAAAACATTATAGTCTTCTGTAAAGAAACCATAATTAATAAATCTCAAATATACATTTACTTCTACTCACTACGTGCCCACTTCAACAGCACACACACTATAATTAGAACGATACAGATGCTACCTTTAATAACTGCATAGCCCTTTGTCAATAATCTAATATTTAACGCTGCGAGACAGAAAATCGGCAACAATATTATCTTTTCCTGGGATGTGGGAAAATTCTAAATTCCACTCTTGCAGCATGAGACTCCACCTCATCAATTGTTGATTTTTATTCTTGTATCTGCTGATGAAGGTCAGGGGATTATGATCCGTCAAGACCTTAATAGGTGTATCTGAGGAGGAGAGATAAACCTGAAAATGGTTAATAGCAAATACTAAAGCTAGAGTCTCTTTCTCCACAGTAGAATACCTATGTTGGGCGGAGCACAACTTTTTTGAAATGAATACGACAGGATGAGAAACTCCCTGCTCGTCATTCTGCAACAACACCGCTCCTAAACCAACGTCACTTGCATCCGTGGCAAGAGAAAAAGGAAGGTCAAAATCAGGAGCACTCAAGACAGGGTAATTAATTAATGCTCTTTTTAAATTATCAAAAGCCTTTTGTGTTTCATCCGTCCACACAAATGCTACCTTCTTCTCAAGAGATTTGTCAACGGATCTGCTATATCCGAAAAATTCTTAACAAACCTTCGGTAGTACACACTCAAACCAAGGAATCTTCTGACATCCCTCCTACACTTAGGGACTACCATGCTTTCAATACTTTCGATATTGGCCTGCTTAGGAGCAACTTTACCATTACCAACCTCATGACCCAAATATACCACCTTCGCCTTTGCGAAATCACTTTTCTTTAGATTAATTACCAAACTTGCCTTTTTCAAAACCTCAAATAGTGCCCTAATACATTTTAAATAGGTTTCCCAATCATCGCTATAAATGACAATATCATCAATATACACAACACATCCTTCTAAACCATATACTAAAGTATTCATTAACCTCTGAAATGTGGCAGCCGCATTCTTCATACCAAACGGCATAACTTTACATTGAAACAGTCCCTGTGGTGTTACAAAAGCAGACAGGGCCCTTGCCGGCTTTGAAAGAGGAACTTGCCAATAACCTTTAAACAAATCGAATTTGCTAATGTATTTGGCCTTACCCATTCGATCAATACAATCCTCAATTCGAGGTAATGGATAACAATCAGATTTAGATAACTCATTCAACTTACGGTAATCAAAACATAACCTGAAATCACCGTCGGATTTCTTTACCAATACAACAGGTGATGACCAAGGACTTTGACTAGGTTCAATTAGGTCATGTTTTAACATATAATCCACTTCCTTTGCTACAACCTCATTTTTGAAGGGATTCAACCTGTAAGGAGATCGTTTCACAGGAGTGGCGCTACCTACATCTACATCATGTTCAAGCACCGAAGTCCTACCCGGTACATCCGAAAATAATTTCTTATAATTAGCTACTAATTTTTTTCAAAGACTTTTGTTCTTCCTTACCTAAATGTGAAATTACTTCTGAAAAATTTTCTAACGACTTTCTATTATCCGACCGCCATTCACATCCTTTAAAACAATTATCATCAATCCCCTCCCCCTCTGAAAAAGAAAAATTGTTATTGTTCACAGACTGTACCGTATTTCCTATGGTTGCCACGGGAATGACTTTCTCCCGTTCCATATAAGCCTTCAACATATTTACATGGCACAGTTGAAAAGGTTTCCTTCTTTGGGGTGTCTCCACTAAATAGTTAACTTCACTTACTTTTTTCAAAACTTTCCAAGGACCTGAAAAAGAAGCTTTCAACGGATTCCCTGGGAAGGGTAACAAAACCAACACTTTATCGCCTACCGCAAAGTCGCGTCCTTTGGACCTTCTATCAAAAAGGTATTTCATTCGTTTTTGGCTACATAATAAATTTTCACCCGCAAATTTCCAAGCCTTGGAATTAACTTCAGGGACGTCTCCCTCCCAAGACTCACGAACCCCATCAAGAGGCCCTCGAACACAATGACCAAACACAAGGTTGAAAGGCAAAAAACCCAAAGACTGACTAGGAACAGAACGAAAAGCGAATAACAAATAAGTCAATTCCTTATCCCATTCAGAACAATGGCTCAAACAATACTTCTTTATCATAGATTTCAGGGTGTGATGAAATCTCTCCAGAACTCCCTGACTTTCTGGATGATATGGAGAAGAGGTCACAAGTATTATATTCAACTCTGCTATTTTATCTTTGAAATGCCTACTCATGAAATTAGATCCACAATCAGATTGAATAATTTTAGGCATCCCAAACCTTGTAAAAAAGTCAATTAGTACATCTACAATTTTAACAGTTTTTATAGAACGTAGTGGTATTGCTTCGGGATATCGAGACATTCTATCCATAATAGTCAAAATATATTCATTTCCACTATGAGTCCTTGGTAATGGTCCAACAATATCAATAATGACCTCCTTGAAAGGTTCGTAAACCACTGGAATAGGACATAGAGGCGCTTTTGGAATAAGCTGATTAGGTTCACCGACCTTCTGACAAACATCACAGCTATTGACAAACTTCTTTACGTCCGCATTCAACTTCGGCCAATAATAATTCATTAACAATTTGCCAGAAGTCTTATGAATGCCAAAATTTCCGGCCAATCCTCTTTCATGCGCCAATGATATCAACTCATTCCTGTAAACAAAGGGAACCATTATCTGTTTCAAAATTTTATAATCAAAGTTATCAGCCTCCATAGGCCTACTCAACCTATATAAAATATTATTAATTATTTTAATTTGGGACCGGTTATATCAGTAACCTCACCTGACTCAATAGGGAGATCCCGAAAATCCCTTTTCTGAGCTTTGACAAGCTCTTCAATAGTCCAATTCAGTTTTTCCTTCAAAATCCCAAGATCTACAACTACGCTATCACTACGTTCTAAACTACTTAAATCTAGATAAATTGTTGACTCTGCAGCGTCAACAATTCTAGCACTAGAACGAGTAACTGCTGCTACTTCACTATCAGGGTTTATCAATATGGGACAAGTATTATTCTTCATAGCCACATCATTCCCTATCACCACATCAACCTCCTTAACCGAGAATTTATCAACGATGGCCAATTTCAAATTCCCTGCAAAGGAAGGGCAGATTAAATTAAAATTTTCGATGGCATACGATTTTACTGTATCAGGAAAACCAGCCAATAAGACAAATTCCTTACTTTTTTGTACAAAATTACAAGGTAATGCCTTCCTTAGGATCAAAGGCTGCGCTGCACCAGCATCACGCAAAATACGCACTCGTCTTTTCTCCGACGAATTGACGAAGGAGACACTACCGAAGGACAAATATCTGTCAAAACAACCAGGTAGTCATTGGTCGGCGGACCCTGTCGGGATATTTTCTCCCTCTCTCTTTTCCACACCCATCACTGGCCTACTATTAGCATCTTATGCTCTTTTAAACGCATAACACATACTCCTTACGTGCCCCTTCTTATTGCAAGAGAAGCACGTCAATGTCCTCAATTTCTCTGGATTGTACATATTTGGCCTATTACCGTGATTATTATTACTTTCATGATTATTTCTATTAAACACCTTAGCATTTTTACTCGGATTAGCATTATTATTCCTACCCATCTTAACCCAACTAGACTTCACATTTATCGTTACTCCCCCTAACTCACTATTATGACACAAGCAATATTCGTCACTAGCAATGGCTACCTACTGAACGGTCTCGAGTTTTAACTCTTCGAGGTGGACCTTCAGTTTATCCGGGACACACGTCTTAAACTCCTCCACCAACATTAACTCTTTCAATCTCTCAAAATCTCCCACCCCCTGGACTTGAACCAATCACTAGCATACTGTTCCTTCGCCCTGGCAAATTCAACAAAAGTTTATTCCCTACATTTTTCTAAGTTCCGGAAGCGTTGCCTATAAGCTTCAGGGACTAACTCATACGCCTTCAATACAATAGCCTTCACACTCTCATAATCTGCTG
>NC_090734.1:27599558-27602058 GCF_036898095.1 Palaemon carinicauda | reverse complement strand
ATATATATATATATATATATATATATATATATATATATATATATATATATATGTATATATATATATATATATATATATATATATATATATATATATATATATATACATATATATATATATATATATATATATATATATATATATATATATATATATATATATATATATATATATATATATGTATATATATATATATATATATATATATATATATATATATATATATATATATATATATATATATATATATATATATATATACCGTATATTTTCATTCTGCTTTGCATGATACTTTTTTTTCCAAATCTCTTTATCAGGTAGAGATTATGTTAATTTTTAATGAAAAGAGAATCACAAAGATCATAGCTTTCAAAGCACCATACTTCCTTATAGATACTGGCATCTTAGTTATACAGTGTTATTGCTTTCTTGTTAAGATACAATTGATTTTTTTCATGTTCAATCAAGGTAAAGAATGGCAGATAATACTAATATCCGAAGTAGGAGATTTATGGAATCATAGAAAACTGAAGAAAACTAGTTTATGAAAAAATTCAAATATACTAAACTAAGTACTCAAAAATACTTGTTGAAATAGGTTATAAACTTCGGAATGCATGATCTAGAATTGTGTAAGTATATCCCTAGACTCTATAGCAATATCGTATATAAATAAAAAAAAGTATTATTGACAATTGTCAATACCTTAAAACTCTATCCACGTAAAATCTGATGAATGCCAAATTAAAACCCTCATTACTTTTCTGCATGATAGAAAAAAAAAACGAATACTGACAGTGGACTTCTTTTATATTTTGCTTTGCGTGGTGCATTGTAATACATATTATTTTCTTATTTGTTTTAAATGTTGTAGGTTAACAGATGTTAGCGCATTATGTTTCTCACTTTATGGTGGTTGATATTGTTATAAAATTGGATTTGATATTCCATACACAATCAGTTATTTTCTTGTATTGATGTTTTATTGTCGGTAATATTAGTTTTTTGACATCAGAAGTCTTGTATATTTTATGTTTTATAATTATTATTATTATTATTATTATTATTATTATTATTATTATTATTATTATTATTATTATTATTATTATTATTATTATTATTTGCTGAGGTACCACACTAGTAAGAACGACAGAATGATATAAGGCCCAGCGCTCCAGCAGAGAGAAATAGCTCAGTAAGGAAAGGGAATAAAAAAATAAAGTGCGAGAGAATAATGAAAAATATAAAATATTTAAAGAACAGTAACTACGTCCAAATAGATCCTTTTAATCAAAACTTAAAAAAAAACTATAGAAAAGTGTGTCTGAGTGTATCCTGAAACAAAAGTATTCTATCTATCCCAGGACAGTGAAAGACCATGGGACAGAGGCTCTGGTACTACCCAAGGCACTAGTTCCACTTGTAAGAGTAAAGTAATAACATATCATATAACTTTAAGAAATTATAATGATGGCTATTGGCACCCAATGATTGAAGACTTTCAGTAAGAAAACGTGGAGGAATTCGTCTTCTATGTCATCGGAAGGCATTTTGTAACCTCTCACTTTAGTAAATATAGAGCCTCATACAGTTAACGTGATAAAATAACACAATTATTTTCAAATAAATAATACTATATTTGTACCATATGTAATAATAGTTGATTGATGAATTATATTTGTTTTCTATTTTTCGATATTTCTAATCTATGTAATAATAACAGATAGATATTTTGGATTCTTTAATATTTTTGTGGTGTGGGGTGTAGTAATGAACGTTGCCAACCTTTCTTGCTGGATTCCAATGTGTCCACCTTGTGCAATCATTAAGTTAACTTCTTCCCTCTGAAGTCTGAAGAATGATTCGATGTTTTAGAAACGTATATTTTTGTTTATGTTAGTGTTTTAAATATCTTTTTAAGTAATTATTCCCTAGACTTGTTTCATGTTTTGATTGTCAGTGCATGAGGGTTCTCTGAAAAAAAAAAAATATTATTTGATTTAGTGTGTGTTTTATTGTTACCGGGTAAGGAGGCCGTGTTTATTTTTACAAAACTACTTATTCTTGTATGATTTGAGAGCTCGTTATGAATTTATTATATTATTGTCATATCCTAACTTCCTCCATTCATATCATTATCTATAACAATTAGTTTTTCTTGAAGCTTCTGCACTTTTTTTTTTTACAATTAAGTGTTTTATCTACTCCAAGTAAACCCGTTTTTCCTTTTCTTCAATGTAGATTAAGAGTCTAAAATTTCAGAGAGGTTAATAAAGAGCGAACGGGTCTCGGTTGTGCAACGCAGCTTAGGCTGTGAAGCCTGCTTGTTCTCTCGGAAATTTTATATTAAAAAATTCTGCTGGTCCTTGACTCCAGTTCATGTAGAATTATATAATCCTCCAAAACAGCTTGAATTTAGCTGGTTAACTTTACTATTGTTATTCATAAACAATATCTTAATGATGTAAAAAATCACTAAGATAGACTGGAACCACCTACC
>NC_090734.1:27584558-27592058 GCF_036898095.1 Palaemon carinicauda | reverse complement strand
ATATATATATATATATATATATATATATATATATATATATATATATAGGTAGTAAGTTGGCCAGGGCACCGGCCGCCTGTCGAGATACTACAGCTAGAGAGTTAGGGGTCCTTTGACTGGCCAGGCAGTGTACATTGGATTCTTCTCTCTATTTACGGTTATTTTCCCCGGGCCTATAAATACACCGTATAGTCTAGCCTATTCTTTATATATTCTCCTGTCCTCATACACATAACAATCCTGAGAATACCAAACAATTTTTCTTCCCTCAAGAGGTCAACTACTGCATTGTAATTGTTCATTGGCCGCTTTACTCTGTTAAGGATAGAAGAGACTCTTTTCCTATGGTAAGCAGCTCTTCTAGGAGAAGGAAACTCCAAAATAAAACCAATGTTGTCCAGTGTTGGGTAGTGCCATAACCTCTGTACAATGGCCTTCTACTGTCTTGGATTAGAGTTATCTTGCTTGAGGGTACACTCTGGCACACTATACTATCTTATTGCCTTCCCTCTTCTGTCGTTAAAGTTTTTATAGTTTGTTTATGAAATATTTATTCTGATGATGTTACTGTTTTTAAAATATTCTATTTTCCCTTTCTCACTATCCTCACTGGGGTCTTTTCCCTGTTGGGACCCCTGGGCTTATAACATTCTGCTCTTCCAACTAGGTTTGTAGCATAGCAAGTAATAATAATAATAATAATAATAATAATAATAATAATAATAGTATATATATATATATATATATATATATATATATATATATATATATATATATATATATATATATATATATATATATATATATATATATATATATATATATATATATATATATATATATATGTATATACATATACATATATATATATATATATATATATATATATATATATATATATATATATATATATATATATATATATATACATATATATATATATATATATATATATATATATATATATATATATATATATATATATATATATATATATATATATGTATATATATACATACATACATACATATATATATATATATATATATATATATATATATATATATATATATATATATATATATATATATATATATATATATATATATTATGCACGATTGATTTGGGGGCTCCTCTTATAGAAGGAGCCAGCAATCAAGGTGTGGTTTGCACAAACCGTCATGTGTTCCAGCAACGAAGAATAATGCCTTGATGTAGATGAAGGAGGGTATCCTCCTCATTATTCGTGCCTGTGCTGTTGCTATGACCCTTTATCTTCAGCTAATGGATGACAACACACCAGCCTATCAATTTCAGCAGGTGCACGACTGTCTAGATACAGAGGGAATTTGTCGTAGGAACTGACCAGTTAATTTAGAGCTAATTATTACGTAAGGCTTTCTCACAATGACCAATTAATGAAATTTCATCAATATAAAAGATAATTGAAGCAGAAGCACTTATATTCTAAAGCACTTCCGTTTATATTGTCCAGCGCATCAACAAAAAACACACGCATTTTTTTTATTACCCAATGTACGCCTTAACTTACATATGAATCCCTGAAAATTACATGTCAGAAAACTTTTTCAATATGAAAGGGTAAATTCCATCGTTATTATATTATCCATTTCTATTCCAATGTCAACATTGTATATAAAAATAAAATGTTGAATAAACACATGCAATTATTTTACCTTGATGCAAACTCTTTCAAAACTATAGATGTCTATATTTTCACTATATAAAATTAGTTGTTTAGGAGCTCGTAT
The DNA here is from genome assembly GCF_036898095.1 of Palaemon carinicauda. Taxonomy (NCBI): domain Eukaryota; kingdom Metazoa; phylum Arthropoda; class Malacostraca; order Decapoda; family Palaemonidae; genus Palaemon; species Palaemon carinicauda. The sequence continues at coordinate 27,590,286 of NC_090734.1, read as the reverse complement.
TATAAGTAAGCCAGGGTTATACATAGGCCATTACTTTCGATCAAATGACCATCAATTATGTTGAAGCGTAAACCAAGACGTTAAAATTTACGACATACAGCTGGTGACTGCATGTGATGCGAACTTGCCGTTTGTTATTTGTTTTTACGACGTAAATCGCAGAGGTTACGAAGTTATGCTAACGAATACATCAATGACACTATGAATATTGAAAGGCTCATAACGAAATCTATAACCATAACAAAGTTCTGAATCTAGCTTGCACTTCGTAGGGAAAATTTTTGACTATTAAAAATACCCACATGCATATAAACCATGTAAAAAAAAGAAAAGAAAAAAAAAGAAAAAAAAACCTGTACTGAGCATGTTTGGGGCTTCAAAACAATTATTCATAAAACTTGAAGTACATATTCTTCTGGGTGCCAGAAATATCTAATATTCTTGCTATTTTACCTGGTATGGTTTTTCATAGAAACTCTAACAAATACATTAATATATTCGATAAAAATCCACAAAGCATTAAATGCCCTAGAAACAAACGTATTTCACATGATAGGAATATATGAAATACTTCATAAAATATATTCATATACAGTATATTGAGTCCTTTGGCTAGAAAGTACTATATTGCATCCCTCTCTCTGGTTACTGATTATTTTATATTTGCCTACACATACACAAAATAGTCTGGACTATTCTTTCCTCATACATTTGACAACACTTAAATTAAAAAAAAAATCGTCCTCTCTCAAGAGTTTAACCACTGCAATTGTTCAGTGGCTACTTTCCTCTTGGTAAGGGTAGAAGAGACTCTTTAGCTATGGTATGCAGCTCTTCTAGGAAGAGGACACTCCAAAATTACACCATTGCTCTCTAGTCTTAGGTTGTGCCATAGCCCCTGTACCCTGGTCTTCTTCTGTCATGGATTAGAGTTCTCTTGCTTGAGGGTACACTCGGACACACTTTTCTATCTAGTTTTTATTCCTCTTATTATTTGCAAGTGTTTATAGTTTACACTGGTACCATTGACAAGATAAAAAAATGTCAATTAGTCTTACCAACCATTCAATTACAGTCAAAACACCTTTCTTTAACATTTCAGCCATCACATCATTCATACCAGGCGCTTTTTCCTATTCTCGTTTCATATAGTGCTCTCTTCATTTCCTATCTTGTAATTGGTCTCTTATTCTCATCTCTCATCATAGGAACCTCACCACCTACAACAGCAATTATTTCTGCGTCCCTATTATTCTCAACCTTCAGCAACCTCCAAAATATTCATCATACCTTTATCTTGCCTCCTCTCCTTTAAACAACCTAACAGTTTTCATCTTTCACTCTCTCTTCAGTTCTCGACTGACCATTCCTTACTCTTTTCACATCTTTCCAAAACTTCTTCGTAAGTTCTTTATACGAAAGATTGAGTCCCTGACACCACTACCATTCAGCCGCCCTATTTGCCTCCGCTACCTTACATTTTACTTCTACATCTTTCTCTCTAAATCTTTCATACTTCAATTACCTATTACTTTTAAGCTATTTTTCTAGTGCCCAATTTTCTTCTTCCACTTTCATCTTCACTCCTTTATTATACTATCCACAACATTTCCTCATGTTGCCTCGTACAATCCTCTTGCCATACAAATCACTTGCTATCCCAACAAAATTTTCTCCAGCTTCGCTACCTCCCTTTTACATCTCTCCCTTTCTATTTCCCCAATCTTCTCCTTAAACTGATACTCCTTCAACCAACAAATGACTAGACATACCACTAGCCATGCCACTAAACATATACATTTCTTTTTATCTTCCAAACATCCTTCTTTTTATCAAGAGATAATCCATGAATGCCATTTCTCCCACTCCTCCCATTTCCACTGTTTCCTATGTATACCTGTCAATTTTGTTTGCTTTTTAAAAATAAAATCTATCACCAGTTCTTGTTCAACCCATAAATCTTCCAGTCTCTCCCTCTCACATTTCCACCTGGTACGCCTTACTTCCAAAGGACATCTAATACCTCTCCAGTACCCACACTGGCATTCAAGTCACCTATAAAAACTACATAATTCCTTCTTTCCAGCTCCTCTACACACCTAGTTAATTCATTCCAAAATTCATTGCACTTCTCTTCACTTTTCCAACATCTTGGCCTACAAGCACTAACCAAAGCCCAACATTCTCTACCAAGCCTAACCCTTGTACACATCCCGTCACCCATTCCATCAGCAATAAAGCCACACCCTCTATAGATCTTCCCCATTTGATCCCAGCCATTTTAACAATCACTTCACCAAGTTACTTCTCCCTTCCCTTCATCTTTGTCTCACACCAACATTATTATCAGCATCATCTCCCTCTACGCCTATTGACGCAAAGGTGTTCAGTTATATTTTCCAGCCATCTCTCTCTTCAGCTTTTAAATCAATACTTCTCCACTCGTCCTCTCCTACTCCAACCTTTATAGTCCTCAACCATTTAGGTCTGGGTCTTTCAACCCTTCTAGTGTCTTGTGGAGCCTATTTGAAACATTGGTGAACTAATTTTTTGGGGGAAGTTAAGAGCATGGCCAAAACATCTCCATTTGCACCTCAACATGATCTTATCTACATATAGCACTCGAGTAATCTCTCTTATAGTTTCATTTCTAATCCCGTCCTGCCTCTCAGCTCCTAATATTTTTCTGAGGGTTTTATTCCCAAATCATCAAAATCTGTTGGATATTATTTCATTGTTATACCGCGACTCATTTCCATACAGTAACCCTAATCTCACTAAACTGATATATACCCGTATTTTTATATGTAATTTCAAGCGATTTGATTTCCAAATATTATTTGACCTAACCATTGCCTGATTTGCTTTATTTCAATCTTTCAATAAACTCCTATTCTAAAGACCCTGTTTTCGAGATCATAGTTCATAAATAATGAAATGATTCTGCCTCATTAATCATTTCTCCCTCCAATAATATTTCATCTTCCATTTCACATGTCGTTCGCATTATCTCTGTCCTTCTTCTATTTACCTTGAGCCTAACCTTATGAAATATTTCATGCATTTTGGTAAGAAAGCATTGGTAATCCTATGGTGTTCTGCTGATAAGGACAGTGTCATCAGCATACTTTATGTCAGCTAATTTTCTATAACTAATCCAGTCCAATACTTCTTCACACTGTCCAACTGTTTTATGTACTACAAAATCCCTGAGGAGGATAAATGATATAGGTGACAACACATTCCCTGTGAATACTCCATTGTTCAATGGAAATTCATTTGATAGGACTCCACTAACACCCACTTTGCACTTACTATGTTCATGAACAGACTTAATCAAATTTACAAATTTTGATCTATCTTTCTATATCAAAACATACTTCAAATCTCACATATTTTACCCCTTTATCGTACTACTTCCCTTCATATTCATACACTCAAAACTCGAGTGTTAGGAGCAGTGATTTTAAATATGTCTCAAGCAATAAGAAACAAATATACAGTGGAAGAGATTCCCTGTCACCTCATACCTTTTCTTTTAGTCACCTATTACAACACAGAGCGATACGAAGGCGCTACTCTGATTGGGATTATGTTCCCTCGGCATGTTAGAACTGACTGTAATATTAGAAGAAAAATATATACATTTATTAAAAATAAATCCTAATCTGTAATACAAATTTATTTACACAAAATACTCTAAAATAGATAAAGTAATTGTTAATTTTAAACATGATATCAACAAATATTATTATATCTAATGCATAAATATTATTATATATACGATTGTTTATTAAACATTAGAAAAATATGATATACTTTCAAAACTTTGTTGAAAGTAAAAGTTCAAAACATGTCCATGTAACTTGGCACCAAATTACTAAGAAAATAGAATTTACTATTACTATTTACTATTTTTTTGTTGTCAGGTATGAGGTATAGCAAAGATAGGTTGTTATGTTCTTCGAAGTGTTCAGTATAAGAGATGGCACTTATTCTGTCTACAAGAGAGAGAAAAGGATTAGTGGTTAGTTCAACCTGTTATTTATACAGGTGACTTTCATTTACATAGAAACATAACATACTGCCGATGCGTTTACCTTCTGCAACCGAAAAATATGATCGTGGCCCTACTGTTCCGTTGAATTGCTATCATATAGAATTTTTACTTTCATAAGTTTTAAGGGTAAAATGTATAAAAAGGTGTCTCTGAACCATAAACTAATAAATTTTCTCCCTCTTGTAATACATATGTGCAGAAAATAACTGATTGATGATGGTATGAATGGGACATTTCCTGTGATACGGAAACTTTCCCAAAATATTTATGTAACTATATCATGTTCGAGAGAAGCAGACTTTCTAAGGATTTACTGGGCAAAAACGTTCATTCCAGAAAACCTTTGAGGTATTGAAAGTGGCGTCTGGTAAGATCCCTATCATCCTAGAAGTAATGGACCTTCATATCTCTCTCTCTCTCTCTCTCTCTCTCCCTCTCTCTCTCTCTCTCTCTCTCCTCTCTCTCTCTCTCTCTCTCTCTCTCTCTCTCTCACACACACATACACGCTTTCTGGAGCTGAAAATAAAAAAAGATACTATGGAGGAAATACTACAATGAAAATGGATTCGTAAGAAGTTGTTCATGAATAAGATGATTGTAATTAGTTGCAGCCTTTCTATGATAGATACAAAGGATATCTGTGGACCTACTTCTAAGTATTTTCGTTTAAGTTAACAAACAAATAGACATAAACTGAAAAGGTTACTGACAACATAATAGATTTTTTTCATACGTCATAAAACAAAAGGCAAAATATAGTGCATAGATCTTAAAAGAACAGATACATGTTTCAGATAAGTTATCTTTCGTTAAAACGTAATTCACTAATGTTAGCATTAAAAACTATTCTCTTCCGACATAATATATGGATAAAGATATTATATATATTTTTTTTTTATTCACATACAGGTATTTCATACATTACATATAAATACCACATTCAGCCCTCCATAAATTTCAATGTAGATGAAACGAACTACATTGAAGGAGATAAAATTTTAGGTTACAGACATGAATCTGCAGTGGAAATTTTGCATCAATGGTATTTTGAAATAATATAGTTCAATTCAAAACTTCCCAGCGTATTTCTTGTGTATCGGATTTTTTTTTCTTCTTTTTTTTCAACGTACGAACCAAAAATTAAATATAATAATGTACAGTCTCTAGAAAAGAATTAAGTATACCGAAACCCTTCTTTGATCTCGAGCAACTATAGTATTATTCAAATTAGACTTTGAATATTGAAATATTTCCTGTTCTTTCTTTATTGTAATATTTGAGTCATTTCACTGAAGTGTTCTTCACTTGAAAGTTAATTTTCCTTTGTGCAGTTTATTGCAATTGAACGAAATTATTAGAAAATATAACTGATATCTGTGACTTTTCAGAAAAAAAAAAACAATAATTTGATAGAAAAATCTAGCAAGGAAAATCGACGAATTGATATGAAAAACTATCCACTATTTATATTTTTTCAACACAAAGTATGGCCATTACAAAACCTCTCGTTTAACATTTAATCAGAAAGAAATGGTGCTATTGTCAATAGGATTTTTCATCAAAGCCTCACAATATTGCTCTTCACTTAGTGAAACATGCTGAACTTCATAGGAAAACTATATATTTCCTATAGTCTATGTAAAAATATAGGTTCAATATAATTATTTT